>NC_134402.1:140202092-140492092 GCF_038048845.1 Mixophyes fleayi
CAATTTGATAATCACCCAAGAGAAGTTTTGAAAGGAGGAAGAAAACAGGATGGACTAAAGTCCCTTATTCTAAAAATAGCATGGATAGAAACACTATTAGGAGAGAAGAAACATGTTTAATGCCATTAAGCTAAGCCAGCCAAATAGAAATAGACCTGACACCAAAGTTAAACTATTATCCTGTTGAGTCTAGAGTTAATTATATTAAATTATATTCAGAGCTAGTGAAAACGATTTTTTATAATTTGCCCTCAGCGACTATTAATGTGGGACTCAGCCTTTCCCTGAATGAAAAAAGGTCCTGTAAAAATTTACATCTGATATTAAAATTGTCATAAAACAAGTTGACAAAGGGGGACGTAAATATTTTAGATAGAGAAGAATATATATCAGAATCGCTGAGATTGCTGAATACCCCAGAATCTTAAAACAAACTCAAAGTGCCCACTTTGATCTTCATATGAGATCTGACAAAAGCTCATATTTTAATTGATGAATTTATATATCTATATAAAAAGCTTAAAATTTCTACATGTTATCAACTTCCAAAGATTCATACAGATAAAAGCAATACCCTAAGGCAACCTTTCGTCTCAGGTATACAAATCTTTAACCTGTAGAGTATCTGAATTTATTCATATTTATAATGCAAGCATTGTATACATCAATCCCTCATGAGAAAGGGTTGTTGACTATGAAGGAATTGTTAGAATCTAATATAGCAATGAGTTCTGAGAAATATGAGTTCCTAATGAATTGGTCACAATTTATCTTGGAACATAATTATTTTAGATTTCTGGAAAAAAAATATTTTCAACAAAGAGGAACTGCAATGGGTATTATTCTCACTCCCAGTGATGTCAATTTTTATATAGGTAGCTTGAAGTGAGAATATATCTGACAGGTCTGATTTACAATCTTTAATCTATTATTGGCACTATATAGATGACATCCTCCTTATTTGGAAATATAATGAATCTGAGTTTAAAAGGTTCATCACACAATTGAATGATAATGTCTATAATTTGAAGTTCACCTCAAAATTTGATGGCCAAAAAATCTAATTCTTAGACTTATATTTGGATAGCACTGAGTACTAAGTACTGAGTTATGTTTTCATTACGTTTAAATATCTAAAAAAGGTGGACTGAAACAGTAATTTGGACACCTCTAATTATTATTTTGTTCAAAAATATTTATATATTTATAAAAATAATATTTTATTTTCTCAGTTTACTTCTCTTCATAGAAATGATTCCTTGGTGGATCTGTTTAATGAACAGTCAAATATTTTTCTGAATAATTTTTAAACATATATGCATGAATGTATTAAAGATATTATAGTGAGAGCTAGAAAATCAGAGCAAGATCCACTATTAGTTAATAAAGAAAGAAAACAAAAGGAGAAGTAAGATGTTAAGTTTTTTTTGCCCTTTTGTAACCAGATTTAATTCTGCAGAAAAAAATTCTGGGGAAATATTGGTATATATATATACAATTGGACCCTATATTATCATCATGTATTCCACAGGCTCCTAATGCAGTTTTAAAACAGTGAAAACCATCAAATCTCATGTCTACCTTAGTTTACTAACTTCTGAGACAACCCAAATACAAGAAGGATTATTAGCGGTTTGTATTTGGGTTTGTATTTCAAGTGTTTCCTGTAAGATCTGTAAGAGCTAACATAAATACGCAAAATTCTTTTTGGATGCAGATAATATAGAAATATTTATTTTAATCCTTAATAGACCATAAAACTACATATATTATTTATATATTTAAATGTGGTTGTAGTTTAATATACATAAGAAATGCCAAAAAACTTTAAAAATCAGTGCTTTAAAACACATGCGCAATACAAAAAATAAGATTGACAATCATAGTGTTCCACATAATTTTTTTATGTTTCACGATGCAGATCCAGTCAAAAATTAAAGCTATGTACCTGTTGACCCTAGGGGAGTCTAACTTTATATACTGTGAGGCCTCAGGTTTAATTGAAGTATATGATATAATACCCTATCTTTAGTATCAATGTATAGATATTGTCAGGAAAGAACTTTTGGATTTTGTTGGCACCTTATGAGACCTTAAGTTATACAAGCCATCCTCTTTAGCCACTTCTATACATCTATGTTAGAAGATGCTACATTTTTAGGTTACTCTTAAGTGTCCTAATAATTTTTTACAATATAGATAATGATAGAGTAGTCATTAATCTTTATCATCGTGTAATTTTACAGGGCTAATTCCATTATTTTGACTTCTGTGAATGTCAATATTGCCTGATATTTGTATTCTTCATACCATTCCTCTGTCAAATATTCATTTTGTTATATACAGGAGTTTGTTATATATAGGATTGTTTTCTTTGTCTAGTTACATTTCAGAAGCCGGATAACAAAATTAAGAAGATTGTTCGATTGGCTTAATATCATCATCATCATCATTTATTTATATAGCGCCAACATATTCCGTAGCGCTTTACAATTGGGGACAAACGTAATAAACTAATAAACAAACTGGGTAAAACAGACAAAGAGGTGAGAAGGCCCTGCTCGCAAGCTTACAATCTATGGAGTCAATCCAAGTGTATTGTCAAACTGGAGAAAAACTGTTAATTATGTTTTTCCTAATCCGGATAGACTAGTTTTGTAATAAAGATCTATAAACACTCTGCAGCGCTCAGCCAGTCTGTGAAAAAATATCCCAATAAACAATATGCTAACACACCTATATCATATTACTGAAAAGTGATGACAAAAACACAAAAAGGAAAGAAGAGCTCAAAAGTCCATAAAAAAAGTCAAATATCGTTTGTATCTTCTAATATGATAGACCCCACATGTGGCGGACCTCACCGGTAATAGTCCCGTTGTGTGTATAGATAACAAGGAAAAGCAAAATCAGCCTCAAGTCCAATATACCCAAAAAATTGAATAATCCGTTACTTACATATAGGTAAGGAGATTCCAATTCCACTCGACATCACAGGAGATGAAACACCAAACTGGAAATGTTTCATCTGCATACCTGATCCATTAACTGCATTCCTTTCCTGTCAGTTTTCAAAGCCTAGGGCTCTCATGTGTGTAGCTATGCAGTAAGCTCCCCTGCATATCCAATCTCTTGTTGCAATTCTCCACATACTCAACCGGCATCTTTCATTCAGCTGTTGTCATGTAAATAACAACTAGTATATCTTCAGATTTCAGTTTACAGCATCAGCTGTGCAATCACTGCTGCACTCATGAAGACAATCTTCAAACAACCTCTGATTGGTTTTGCTGACTTTATAAACCGCTTCCTGTTGCCAGTCCAATGCTGATGGTAGTCCCTGCTTGACCCAGTGTGCCTTGTATCCTGACTTGTTCTGCTTGCATTTGACCTGGATTGGTCTTAGGATTCTCTATTTTCTACTACTTCTGACCTCGGCTTGTTAAATGGATTTGATCTCATATCTCTAAGTGCCCTGAACTCTGTTTGTTTGAAAGGAACAGCTGTTTCTCCTAATCCTGACCTAGGCCTGTCTGTTACTCTGCATTAATCCTTGCCTGTCTGGTTCTGAGTTCTGCCAATAACATCCTAATTGCTCACTACTTCTTACCGTGTTCTGTCGATTCCACCAGGGAAGTGCCTGCCATTCAGAAAGTCTCAACTGAATGATCCACTATTGGGTAATAGATGAAATTCGATGTTATTTACAGTCCGCCCCATTGGTGTGATAAATTACATAGTAACATAGTAACATAGTTGATGAGGTTGAAAAAAGACACCAGTCCATCAAGTTCAACCTATTTTGGATCTCCTGCGATCCTGCACTTATATTTGAAATTAATCCAGAGTAAGCAACCGCCAATCTGTTTCAATTGTGAAAATCCCCCCAGACTCAATATTGTAGTCCTATTTTTACCCTATATCCACTACTATCCTTCATGTTAAATTAACGGTCGTATCCCTGGATACAACTTTCCGCTAAAAATTTGTCTAACCCTTTCTTAAACATATCTATTGAATCTGCCATCACAACCTTCCCTGGCAATGAATTCCATATCTTGACTGCCCTTACTGTAAAGAACCCCTTCCTTTGCTGGTTGTGAAATTTCCTCTCCTCTAACCTTTAGGGATGACCACGTGTCCTGTGTATAGTCCTTGGGGTAAAAAGTTCCCATGAAAGCTCTCTGTATTGACCCCTAATGTATTTGTACATAGTAATCATATCTCATTTGATGTGACCTTCACTCTTGTTACATGCTCTGTCTTTATTTTTATCTAGCATTTTTAATCCACAAGGTGTTTTAAAATAATGTAAAAATATTGCACTATGGAGTGCCCTCCTCTTTCTTTCAAACATTTTGATTGGTGCTGACGGGCAGTTAGGTATAAGTCCTTGTTGAAGTGCGAGGCCTTATTTTATCTACTACTTACCTGGGGACATTGCAGGGTAATGGTGGCACCCTACTCTGTCTTGCACCCTAACTAATAGTTTTTTGGAGTTATACAGATAGCCCATTCAAAAATATAATTTTGCTTGTTGCTAGTAAGACAGGAAATGCCAGGAAATAATTTGGGAAAAATATAGCAAGATGATGATATGAGCACATCTCCTTTCCACCCAGTCACAGAGAACTATGTTAGCACTGGTCCTGAGCAGCAGGCAGTCCTTTCAGGCATGTGAGGATAGAGAGACAAGTAAAATCTCAGCTGGCAGTGCCCTTTCTTTCCTTATAGCATCTGTTTCAGTACAGTGTGCTTTAAGCTTTGTAATATCTCTCAGCTCCTCAGCTTTCTCTGGGAAGAACATCTCAGGTCTCTATGTTGTACCTTTTAATACTCATTGCTTTGTAGTGTCTAACTTCTCATTGTAGTTTCAATCAAGATCTCTATGGTGAACTCAAATTCATGTTAATGGGTCATGAAGTCACTAATACGATTAGAGGATTTAGGAGAATACAGACCAGAATATCAGTTAGATTGGTACGCAGCCCATATCTTTTAGCCATTATGGAGCTACAGGTCCCAGAATGCCGGTTGACTTCCACTTTTCGCAGAGACTCACTCTGCCAGATTCAGCACAGAGAGTCAGAGCTATACTATTGTGGTGGGTTTATCGATGGCTACAGATAAGCAAAATGGGAAGAGATCAGCATAAATAACCTTGTTTTAATCAATTTGTTTGCTTAACGGCAACTACTATACTACTACTACTGTTTCTTTATACTTAATTAAGGTCTTCCTTCCATAACAACAGTAAAAATGTCCTATTGATCTGCCATCCCTCTATGTCTCATTCTCTATATTTCACAGTATCATGTATCTTTATTTTCAAAATGAATTTACTTAGTTATATAACATTTTAGTATAGATGAAGATTTTTAAACACATATTCATTATTAGTTAATGCCAAGAGAGCAGTGTATTTTTTGTGAGCTAGAAGTATTGTTTCTTGCTTGGATATCTTGACATGGATTTAGGCCACGCTATTTTTCTTGCACATAGCTATATTTAGAGAAAAACCTTTAACACCATGGAGAAATAGCCTAATGTCCTTTGCAACAAATAACATTCAGCAAGTGTGAAATAGCTAATATATCACTTGTTATTTGTATGCAAAATATTGGCAATAAGATACAGTTTATTTTTACATATGTAGGGTGTTAGCCGTAACAGCTATTGACATAAGCTTTCGGAACAGGAGACAGAGGTCTTCTTCTATAGCAGCTGCCTTTCTTGTTAAGCTTGTCACACTCACAGGTATTTGGATGCCCCCAGGTCTTAAGTCTTAGCATAGTGAAAGCTTATATGCAATACAGCAACAGGTAGGTAGAAAGCGGTACCCAAGACAGGAGCGGACAATCAGAAGTAGCCCGTGGTCTGGGGTCCGTAGCTAGTAGAATAATCAGGGACAAGACAAAGGGTTTAGGGCTGGCAGCAAGCGGGGATATCCAAATAACAAAGCCAAAGGTCAGGGCAATCAGAGTACAAGCAGGGTCCAGAAACAGATGGCACAACAGAGGTCATTCAGAAGTACAGCAGAGTATCCACACAGCAGGTTACCAATGCACAGCATACACACTATAACCGGCAGGGAGGTTAAGTCCTCCCTGCCTTAAATAGTAACGCTGGCCAATCAGGAGTCATTGCTCCAGTGAATAATAATTAGCCCAAGAAGTTAATTAATTAATATACCAGTAATATACATGCACCCAACTGCCCACAGTTGTGATTCAAACAAGCCATTGTCTCTCAGTTGTGTCTCAATTTTGATTTTGGGTAACATGACAAGTTGGGGTTGTGAAATGAGGAAAGGGATGGGAGAGAAAAAAACAGCGGGGCGGGGTAGGGGTAAATAACCAAGCTCACAATACACTAGTTCATTGTAGGTTAACAGAGAATGTAATAATAGGCAATGAGGTAAGATGGCTCCTGATGTTACTAAAAATAAGTAGTATTAATGAATTATCTGTGTTAAAATTGAATTCTAGTAGATACCTGGTCTCATACCATTTTATGTTTTGAAACCATTTTTTTAATTTGGAGTTTAATATAATTGAGGAATGTTTGTATGTAGCTCTCGCACACATTAAAACCGCTTTTAATTAATGGAGGGTGTGAAGAAACGGGGTCCCACTAGATTGAAGACATTTTATGTATCACCCATTTCTCACAGTTTATTATACTTTTTAATCCTTGGCCCAGTCTAAGTATATACATCAGAGCATCGGTGTAACTTAGTAACATAATTGATGAGATTGAAAAGTAGATCAAGTTCCACCTATTTTGAGTCTCCTGCGATTCCTCTATTTGAAATTGATTCAGATGAAGCAACCACCAATCTGTTTCAAACGTGAAAAATCCCTCCTGACCCAATATTGCAGTTCTATTTCTGCCTGGATCCACTACTGTTCTTCATTTTAATTAATGATCGAAACCCTGGATACCCTTTCCACTAAAAATTTGTCTAACCCTTTCTTAAATATATCAATTGAATCTGCCATCACACATTCCATATCTTGACTGTCCTTACTGTAAAGAACCCCTTCCTTTGCTGTTCGTGAAACTTCCTCCCCTCTAACCTTATGAGGTGACTGCGTGTCCTGTGTACTGTACAGTCCTTGGGTTAAAAATTTCCCATGAAAGTTCTCTATATTGACCTATAATGTATTTGTACATAATAATCATATCCCCTATTAGGCGCTTCTTTTCTAAAGTGAACATTCCTAAGCTGGCTAACCTTTTTTCATATCTTAATGGCTCCATCCTTCTCTGAACCCTTTTTAGTTTCAAAATGTCTTTTTTATAGAGTGGTGGCTAGGACTGTAGTCCGTATTCAAGATGAGGTCTTGCCAACAATTTATATAGCGGAAAAATTACTCTGTTTTCCCTCGCATCTATGCCCCTTTTTATGCATGCCAATACTTTATTGGCCCTTGCAACTGCTGCTTGACATAGAGCACTATTGCTAAGTCTACTGTCCATGAGCACTCCCAAATCCTTTTCCATTATAGATTCACCTAAATTTTATCCAATTTAATTTATAGATTGCATGCTTGTTTTTGATCCCTAAGCGCATAACCTTACATTTATCTATGTTAAAATTCATCTTACATTTGGCCGCCCAATCCTCCAGTTTATTCAAGTCCCTGTGCAGAGAAACTACATCTTGCTCTGATTTTATTATCTTACAAAGTTTGGTGTCATCTACAAAAATGGAAACTTTGCTCTATAAACCAACACCAAGTTCATTAATAAATATATTAAAAAAGGAGTGGTCCCAGCACGGAACCTTGAGGGACACCACTTAAAATTTATGACCAATTAGAAAACGTTCCATTTATCACAACTCTGTTTCCTATTCTCCAACCGATTTTCAACCCAGTTCCCATATTTTGGAAGCCAGCCTCTTGTGTGGCTCTATATCAAAGTCCTTTGCAAAATCTAAGTAGACCACATATACTGTACTACCATGGCCTAAGTACCCACTTACTTCGTTGCAACTAATTAGATTAGTTTGACATGACCTATCCCTCACAAATCCATGCTGATGCCCACTAAATAATCCGATTGCGCACCAAGCAATCCTGATTACTGTCCCTTAATATACCTTCTAGTAGTTTCCCCACTATTGATGTCAGGCTTGCAGGTCTATAATTCCCTGATCTCATTCCCTTTTGAACACATTAGGTCTAGCAATTACTTGAGCGGATTGTCTGCAGCCGCCTCACCAGACACCTCTCTGACAACTCCCTCCTTGACCCTCTCCAATCTGGCTACCGCCCCCTCCACTCCACCGAAACAGCCCTGGCTAAAGTTACTAATGATCTCCTATCAGCCAAATCCAAGGGTCACTACTCCATACTCATCCTCCTCGACCTCTCCGCGGCCTTCGACACCGTGGACCACCCCCTCCTGCTGCATACTCTTCTCTCTCTCGGCCTCTCTGGCTCTGTTCATGCCTGGTTCACCTCATACCTTGCTAACCGCTCCTTCTCTGTATCCACGTCTGGTTCTTCCTCCACCCCCTCCCCTCTCCCTGTTGGAGTCCCTCAGGGCTCTGTTCTTGGCCCTTTACTCTTTTCGCTCTATACTTCCTCCCTTGGAGCTCTCATCTCTTCGTTCGGTCTTCAGTATCACCTATATGCTGACGATATTCAACTCTACTTCTCTTCTCCTGATCTTTCCTCCTCCCTCCTCTCTCGTGTAACTGACTGCCTCTCAGCCATCTCCTCCTGGATGTCTTCACGCTTTCTTAAAATTAACATCTCCGAAACTGAACTCATTGTCTTTCCCCCACCCAGACGCCCTTCCCACTATGACCTCTCTATAACTGTTAACAACTCCACTATCTCCTCTGTCACCCAACTCCGCTGCCTAGGAGTCACTCTTGACTCCTCTCTCTCTTTTGCCCCCCACATTCAATCCCTTGCCCAAGCCTGCCGCTTCCAACTCCGTAACATTGCCCGCATCCGTCCTTTCCTCCCTCAAGATGCCACCAAAACTGTCATCCATGCTCTCATCATCTCCCGCCTCGACTACTGCAATCTCCTCCTTACTGGCCTCCCCTGCTCCCACCTCGCCCCCCTCCGCTCTATACTTAATGCGGCTGCGAGACTCATCTTCCTCACACGCCGCTCCTCCTCTGCCTCCCCTCTCTGTCTTGCCTTACACTGGCTCCCCTTTCCCTACAGAATCCTTTTCAAACTCCTCACCACCTCCTACAAGGCTCTCTCCCAGTCTACTGCCCCTTATATCTCTAACCTCCTCTCCATCCACACTCCCGCCCGCTCCCTGCGCTCAGCCAATGATCGCCGCCTCTCCTCCACTCTGATTACTTCTTCCCACTCTAGAATACAAGACTTCTCCCGAGCTGCCCCCCTTCACTGGAACGACCTCCCTCGCTCCATCCGTCTCTCACCCAATCTGTGCTCCTTCAAGCGGGCACTTAAAACTCACCTGTTCCTTAAGGCCTACCAACCATCCACTTAACCTCTCACCTCTTCTGTTTCTCACTGGCTCCTTTTTCTCTCCCCTTTGCTTCACTGGCTCCCTCTTGTGCCTGATTTTGTTTACCCTCCCTTAGGATGTAAGCTCGTATGAGCAGGGCCCCTCTCCCCTCCTGTCTCCAGACCTGTTCTTCCGCTCCGTCTTTACAGTATTTGCCTGCCTGGAGTTTCTGAAGTTCCGGTACTTTGTGTTTATTGTTCTGTAATGTTTTACCCTGTATAGTCTACTGTTTGTACCATGTACGGCGCTGCGGAACTCTTGTGGCGCCTAACAAATAAACGATAATAATAATAATAATAATAAAAGCACAGCTAGACTGCTATTCGCCAATCCCTTGGCACTGAGACAGATTAAATTTAATCTATGAAAATTAAGAATAGCGGACTAGCTATTTCTGAGTTTAGCTCTATAAGAACCCTTGGATGTATGCCATCTGGACCTGGAGCTTTTTTTATCTTAATTTTAATCAGTCGCCTTAGGACTTCTTTCTTTGTCAGACAAGTATTATTTAATAGAATGGTTGCATTTTCATATTTTATGTATTATTCCTAACATTTTTTCCTCTTTAGCAAATACTGCAGAAAAGAAAGTATTTACTAACTCTGTTTTTTTCTTATTAACATTAATCAATCCACCCATCTCATTTCTTAGGGGTCCTATATTGTGTATTATCATTTCTTGTTTTTAGGTATATTTTGCCCTTGCTATTACCTGCTATATTTTATGTATTAGAAATAGACAGACTGTCATATGGTGTGAAAATAGCAGGGCATCAGAAGCCATATTGCATGGCAGGATGGAAAGTTATGTTAGCTAAGTTATTTGAGTTAGCTAAGGTAATTACCATTTGTCTCAAATGTCCATTGTTATGAGGTGAGGCATAGATCTAGGTTGTTAGTAATCAGAACAATGTCTGAGTGACTGTTAATATAGCTCAAGTTAGCTATCTAGGTCAACAGGTAATCTAGGAGGTAATTAGTTAGAACTTCCAGACTGTGTGCAATCCACAGTACTATACTGGCTGAAATAGCATTGGAAAATGTATAAGTAAAAATGTACCAATATAAATGTTATTGTATCAAAATGTATCACAGACGCAGATTGTGTAACATTGCAGATACCATGTTGCAAGTGTCTTAATGTTTCACGCAAGTATGAAGGTTTATTCCCTGATATAATATTGCAACAGTTTGTTAAGTGTATCCAGCCAGTGCCGTAACTAGACCTTTTAGTGCCCTGGGCGAGACAGGGCACCGGCGCCCCCCCATCTAAGTGGGAGTGACATTTTCCAAGTGGGTGTGGTCAACCTAATGTGGGGGTGTGGCTAGCACTTTACTGAAAGAATTCTGTTACACATATTTGCAAATGCATGATATATATAAATATATATATATATATATATATATATATATAATATATGTATATATATATATATATATATATATATATATATATATCTATATATATATATATATATACATATATATATATATCGGCGACTTGCAAAAAGCAAAAGTTAATCCATTTACCCTCCAAAGTTGATGACAGGACAAGAAGAAAACTCAATATGGAGGCTGCCAAAAGCCTATGGCAACATTAATAGAGCTGCAGGAATTTCTGTCAGGAGCACATATCTGGGCTATATGGTAGGGGGCAAGATGGAATTGATTCCAATAGCGGAGAGCACATTAACAAAAGACAGATATGCTAACAACAGCCACTGTGTGTATAATTGAATGCGTTCAATGCATACCCTGAGATTGATCAATTTTGATAGCAGCCAATTAACCTACTAGTATATTTTTGGATTATGGGAGGAAACCCACGCAAACACGGGGAGAACATACAAAATACAAACTTCACACAGATAAAGCCATGGTCAGGAATTGAACTCATGACCCCAGTAATGTGAGACAGAAGTATTAACCACTAAGCCACCGTGCTGTCCCATGTCATTGTCTTGGGGAGTACCGTTTGAAATATCCTTAAATAAAATTAAGATATTTTTCTCCATTATCATTACATATGGATAAAACAGGTAGTCCACATTAGATATTTCTTAGTTTGTGTTTCTGTGCGGATATTCACAAACCCTTTTCTAGTCACTATAGAATACACAGCAATGGAGGCATTTTGCTACCAGGGTGCACACCAGAACAGTGCAGTCACCAGGGAGCACACTTGCAGTGTATACAGCACTGGGGGTGTTCAGTCGCCGATATATCCAGTGTCATTGCACTGACCACTGGAGGTGGTCTGCCACCAATGCAAGCCAGCATAATGTACACAACACTAGAAGTATTTCACTACCAGGATACACAACTGACAACTGTATGGTAAAGTCAGTTCTGTTGGTGTTGTGCTACCATGCACACTTGCCTAAATTTTGATGGTAGGCCTGTGAGACTAGGCAATACTGTATCAATGGAGCACTACATTTTACATACTCCTCTTAAATAAATATTAGCTTCTAAAGCATTCAAAATAAGAATAGACTGTAAGAAATACATCTAACATGCAGATAAATAAGAATAATATTGTACAATTTGTCTGTACTGAAAAATTTCCAGGTACAAACCTTTAAAACTCTGCACTGTACCTGGAAAGTAGGGACAGTTGGTGTACACAACAATGAGGATAAAATACCATCATTTTAGAGAAACGATTTTAGGGAGGCCAGCAGGGCCGGACTGGGACTAAAAATCAGCCCTGGCATTTAAAGCACACAGGCCCACGTGTTGTGGGCTCCATGCACTATATTGTTGCACACTGATGCTGGCGCAGTACAACATGATGTAGTATGAGTGTGTGTGTGGGGGGGGGGGGTATTTATTTCTCCTAATGACCCTCAACATTACATTATTAGCACCCCAATTACATCAATAAACACCATGACAATACATTATTAGTACCCAAATTACAGCAATAAATAACCCCCCACACACAATCATACTACATCAATCACCCCAACATTACAGCAACCGGCATCACCCCCCACATTACAGCATTCAGCATCACCCCCCACATTACAGCGTCCAGCATCACCCCCCACATTACAGCGTCCAGTATCACCCCCCACATTACAGCATTCAGCATCACCCCCCACATTACAGCGTCCAGCGTCACCCCCCACATTATAGCAATACCCTCTCCTACTTATTAGCAATACTAAGCACCAAACACACTACAACATTGCCACCAGCACGCCATCCCATACTACAGCAATACCACCAATTATACAGACGCCACTGTAGGAAACAATGTTTTGCTTTTTTCAAATCTCCCACAAAATAGCAACAACGAACAGAGTACTTACACACACATATAGGTAACAGGTACCCTATTCCCTCAATTAAATAGTAATGGCAGAATTTTCATGAATCATTCCACATGAAATAAAACTAACATATATCTAAAAAAAACATAACTATTGAATGATCAGTTGAACCCACACGGCCGCATTAAAAGTATTTCCATCTACAGCAAAATGTCACAGAAAAATATTTTTGTTTTACTACAGTAATTGGATATGCGTCTTTTCTATTCATTTTAAATAACACAGTATATAAATTAAGGGGGATAGAGGAGGTGGGTGAGAAATAATTGGATGTGATCCATCAGTTTGATTAGATAGGAAACATCTAGATTATTTACCTGGAGGCGTCTACCGCCTTGACTCACAGGCAGGGCTGACAAGAGGAATTTTGGGCCCCGATACAGCAACTTCTTTGGGCTCCCGTCATATTCAACAATGAAAGACTTGCCTTTGGCAGAAGTTCATATGATGCCACACCGTAGTGTGCCCAGTTCATATTATGCCACATCGTAGTGCCCCACGGTCATATTATGCCACATAGTATTCAATACATATTCGGTCATGCAGAAGTGCCCACAAATCATATTATGGCATAGTAGTGCCCCCAAATCATTAGTAAAGCTCAGATAAAAACTCATTCACAAATAAAAATTGGTACAGCATATCAGATACTGAGTGTGAGTCTCCCAAGAGCAGCTTAATACATCATTTACAATGCAAACAAAAATAGATATATTGACACAATTACAGATAAAATTTATGACAAGCAATGTTTTTTCCTCTTAATTAAAAATCTCTGTACAGATAAATAAGCAAAAAACTTTACAGCGCAATAATGAGCAATACAGTGTTAAACATTATTGGATACGCTGTAGTGTCCCCAGTTCAAGAAAGGATGGTTAAAAACATATTGCACACGAGAAAATATATGAACTTACCTGATTATGGCATCCTGTGTTCTGTTCTCCTACTGGGCGCGCTGGGCGAGGAGGGATCAGCAGCTGTCAGCTCACACAGGCAGTCGGGAGCAGGAATAGAGGGCAGTGGTCGAAGCAGAAATTTAGGAGTGGGGGAATAGAAAATATAGGTGAATGGAGTATGAAGGCTTGTTTTTTTTTGTTTTTTTAACACTTGTCCCCTCTGTGCATTTCCATTCTTCATTACTACTTGTGTTTTATGATGGCTGCATCCCTGACATTCCCATTCTTAAGATGTCTCTCCCTTTACACTTTCTTTTACCTATGCCCCTGCACCATCTTCTCCTTTGTCCCTCTCACTTAACCCCCTGCACCACATTCTCCGCTGGCTCTCACACATCTTCCTGTACCACCTACTCCCCTGGCTCTCTCACACGTCTTCCTGCACCCTCTACCCCCCGGCTCTCTCACTCCTCTTCCTGCACCCCTACCACCCTGGCTCTCTCACCCCCTCTCCCAGAACCCCCTTCCCCTTTGGCTCTCTCACCCCCTCTCCCAGCACCCCCTGGCTCTCCCCCCCTTTCCCAGCACCCCCTTCCGCTCTCTCACCCCCTTTCCCAGCACCCCCTTCCGCTCTCTCACCCCCTTTCCCAGCACCCCCTTTGGCTCTCTCACCCCCTCTCCCAGCACCCCCTGGCTCTCACCCCCTTTCCCAGCACCCCCTTCGGCTCTCTCACCTCCTTTCCCAGCACCCCCTTCGGCTCTCTCACCCCCTCTCCCAGCACCCCCTGGCTCTCATCCCCTTTCCCAGCACCCCCTTCCGCTCTCTCATCCCCTTTCCCAGCACTCCCTTCCGCTCTCTCACCCCCTCTCCTAGCACCCCCTGGCTCTCACCCCCTTTGGCTCTCTCCCCTCCTTTCCCAGCACCCCTTTCGGCTCTCTCACCCCCTTTCCCAGCACTCCCTTCCGCTCTCTCATCCCCTTTCCCAGCACTCCCTTCCGCTCTCTCACCCCCTCTCCTAGCACCCCCTGGCTCTCACCCCCTTTGGCTCTCTCCCCTCCTTTCCCAGCACCCCCTTCGGCTCTCTCACCTCCTTTCCCAGCACCCCCTTCGGCTCTCTCACCCCCTCTCCCAGCACCCCCTGGCTCTCATCCCCTTTCCCAGCACCCCCTTCCGCTCTCTCATCCCCTTTCCCAGCACTCCCTTCCGCTCTCTCACCCCCTCTCCTAGCACCCCCTGGCTCTCACCCCCTTTGGCTCTCATCCCCTCTCCCAGCACCCCCTTCCGCTCTCTCATCCCCTTTCCCAGCACTCCCTTCCGCTCTCTCACCCCCTCTCCTAGCACCCCCTGGCTCTCACCCCCTTTGGCTCTCTCCCCTCCTTTCCCAGCACCCCCTTCGGCTCTCTCACCCCCTCTCCCAGCACCCCCTGGCTCTCATCCCCTTTCCCAGCACCCCCTTCGGCTCTCTCACCCCCTCTCCCAGCACCATCTTCGGCTCTCTTACCCCCTCTCCCAGCACCCCCTGGCTCTCACCCCCTTTCCCAGCACCCCCTTCCGCTCTCTCACCCCCTTTCCCAGCACCCCCTTCCGCTCTCTCACCCCCTTTCCCAGCACCCCCTTTGGCTCTCTCACCCCCTCTCCCAGCACCCCCTGGCTCTCACCCCCTTTCCCAGCACCCCCTTCGGCTCTCTCACCTCCTTTCCCAGCACCCCCTTCGACTCTCTCACCCCCTCTCCCAGCACCCCCTGTCTCTCACCCACTCTCCTAGCACCCCTTGGCTCTCACCCCCTTTCCCAGCACCCCCTGGCTCTCACCCCCGCGACACCCCCCCCCCCCCGAAAATCGCGGCACCCCCGCGACCACCCTCCGAAAATCGCGGGCACCCCCCGAAAATCGCGGCACCCCCGCGACTTCCCCCTCCGAAAATCGCGGGCACCCCCCGAAAATCGCGGCACCCCCGCGACCCCCCCCCTCCGAAAATCGCGGGCACCCCCCAAAAATCGCGGGCACCCCCCGAAAATCGCGGGCACCCCCCCCTCTTTAGTAAAAAAAAAAACAAATTAGAAAAAAAAACAGGAAACTCACCAGTGTAACTGGCTGCACAGCATAACGGGGAAGGGAGCTGGGGAGCGTGCAGCAGAGGTGGCTGGTTCCTGGAACCACCAGCCACCAAGAAGACAGGGGGAGTTGGGCCGGCCCATATAGCCATCGGCCCTTCTGGCATTTGCCAGAAGTGCCAGATGGCCAGTCCGGCCCTGGAGGCCAGTAATTACCAAGTATCCCTGGCTGCACTTTAATGTGCAGGTGAATAATCTCACAGGCAGGGGACAGCAGAGCAAGAAAGATAACACATGGCAGTAGAAATCAGGATGATTCTGCCTTAATACATTGCACAATTTCTCATTATCCACCCCCACGGATTAGATGTCTGTAGAATTACACAAACCACGTCTAAAGTGCATGTAACAAGTCCCTATGTTTCATTAATAACACACCACAGCATCCAATAATTGTGTGTGAGGTCGTTTAACCATTTATATACACGAGCATAAATAATATGTAAAACAGTCGTATGGTACACACCATATAGCTAGGAGGCACAGACTGCATACACCATAGGGTTGGCAGTGAGCTGGTTAACAAATAACTTAACGGGCTAAAAATAACGTACCTGTTAACAGACTTCAGAATGTCACTAAATGGGAAGGAGCTTTTGGCCTCACGTGGTGTCCAAAAATTTAATAACACAAGAAGCAGAAGACCAGAGCAATCAAACCCGCAACCATGGATTATTAGTGACTAAGCAGCCAATGCGTTATATGAACTCGGCTTTTTCTGTCTGGATACTGCTCTTGTGCTGGAGGTTGTATTTTCTTCTCTTTTCTTATCAGTAAACTGACCCTGAGGAAGGATTGAGGCCGTGAGGGGGTCAGAAAAGTCTAAGTTGAGTTGTGCGTGGAGCAGTGACAGAAGTGATTCAGCCAGCGCACAGAGGCAGATAGCGGGCGGCTGCTGCGCCCCCTTGTACTTGCACCTTGGGCGACGACACCGCCCGCACCTGCCTAGTTACGGCACTGTATCCAGGCACATAGTTAATTCAGTCAAGTCATTCCATTGTATAATCAAGGTAACAGAGACAGTATGTCTAACAGTGAAATAATGTAACTGTTCACTGATAGACCCCAGCTAAAAAGGGGATGATTGGGAAATCCTTACCCTACAGCCTGTGTAAACAACTAGGAATATAAAGAGAGCAGTATGTCAATGGATTAATTTTATCTTGGAAGACCCTGGTGTATGTAACAACGGACTCTGGGCCAGGCATTGTGGAGCCGCCGGAGGAAACCCTACCAGGACAGGGTTTGTGTGCGTCAGTATCCCAGGCTGGGTGACATAGAAACTGTCTAGTTAAATGGTAGCAGTAATACTGCCAGAGGGTAAAACTCTGAAGGATACTGTTGTTACTTTTGGGTGCTGACTGCAAGAGGCTGCTGGAGGGTACACGCTACCATTTACCTTGTGAACATCTTATGGTGTTGTGCTCTCAAAATAAAGGCTTATTTTGGATATATTTTGGTCTGCCCGAATGAGTTGAATCCGATGGAGTGTAACCACCGTCCCAGCTAAGGGTGGTTTTCTCACAGAGGCATTCTCCTAATGGAATGTTGTCTCTAGCTGGTTAATTTTTTAATAAATACACTAATTCATCTTTAAATAGTGAAAGGGCTGGTGGGTTGTTTTACAGCCATGTTTGCAAGGTACATTCATTGGTTACTGCAGAGATTATAAGCAATAGTTTTCTGCTGCTTTTTGTAAGTTTGAGTGAGGTATTTAAATCGGTGGTAGTCATTACATCGTTTGTGAAAACTCCGACATCACTATCCCTGACATGGTGGAAATTTAAGGAGGAGGCAGCTGGACGATGTACAAGACTTTGTAAACAACATTGTCCAGCCGCCTCCTCCTTAAATTTCCACCTTAACAGCAGGAATCACAGTATGTCCCTTGAAACTGACGTCACTGAAGGCTGCTGGCATGTTCAGTGCTCTGAATTGTTTGAATTGTTTTTTTCAAGTTGTTAGTATTACAGATGTGTCAGGAATGACAGGTTCGGCCACATCATGTCAGGGAAAGCAATGTCGGAGTTTTCACAATCGATTTAGGGTACTCAACCCATTTAATGTGGGGAGTCTTTTGTGGGGAGTCTTTTTTCTCTCAAAGCTGAATCCAAGCAGTTTTATTCCATGCTTTGTGCTTAGGTTGGGCATGATTGAAATATAGTGCTAGACTTGTAGGATGTCTAGCGTAGGTCATTGTATTACTTCAAATTTGGAGCTTATGTCTTGGAAGATTAGGCCTTGTTGGATCCACCAAGTCGTGTATGCAAATAATGCCTAAGATATTGTTCTATGATAAAATTTGTATAAATGTTGTGGCATTTTTTTACATTTTTGAGAAATCTACATATAATGGCTTCATTATGAAGTAATATTGGAAAACTTAATACATCCCTCCAATTTGGATTTTTGCAAGATTTTAATACCAATCTAGGGTTTTTATTACTACATGTTCCCAAGGTAAGAGGAAACGTTTTGCTTCAGTTGAACTGTGTGATGTTGCTCAATACCATTGCAACTTACTTGTCTATGTTAATGGGAAAAGCTGCTATTGAGCCAAGTTTTCATTTTTAACTTCCACCATTTAATAACTCTGGTGTGCAGAACCAAATGACAAACATTCTCAGAATTTTAATGTGTCCTCTATGTGACGGTGATTTACATGGTAATAGCCTGACTAGGATGCTTTGGTGCTCTTTAGCTGATTCAAAATCATTAAACAGTATTGACTTACCATGTATGATTACCTTTAGTTTTGCGGTGTATAGTAAGGAAATTTAAAATTCTGATTATACAAAGCTTTGCCCTTTTGGACACTTTCAATTTGTATAGTGTGAAGTGCCATCATTCATTGGGACATTTAAAGTATTGATTAAGTCAGTGCTTATGGGGGGTATTCAATTAAGTTTCCAGTTCGTGGTAACGTGCTGAAACAGGCCGTGAAGGCAATCCACGATACTGCAATAACGTGGATTTTCGTGCGCATCCCATAAGGTTGCGAAGGAAAATCCGCATTACTGCTGTACCGTATTACCGTCAATACTGCACATTTTTTATGGTAATGCGCGTTACCACGAACGGGAAAGCTAATTGATTATGCCCCTATGAGTTCTAGCAATTCGGGTCCCTTTCCTCTTCGGATATCCCTATGAAACAGAGCTTATTTTTTCTATGATGATTTTCAAATTGTCAAGTTAAGGACTAAATTGATTTGTTCTTTAGGTCAACTGTGGTTTGAATATTTAGGGGGAATTCAGTTGTGCGTCATGTGATGTGCACTTATGTGTACTTTCGAGTATTACAGTAAATTAAACATCGCTGATTTTTTTCTACGGAGCCTCATCACATGAACAATTTTCTGGCTGTTTCAGCAATTGACATTGAGTGACATTGATTGGATAATGAGAAGGTACTGCGGTGAGAATCCATTTTATTTGTTGTTAATTTGGTTTTCTGTAGTAACTTGTGAGGCATCCGTCATCAGCCACGTGCTTCTCTCTGGGTTCGGTAGGTCTGAAATAATGGGCTTTAGTGTGGCTATATATGCTGGGATCCTGTTCCTTGACTGCATCCCTTGCATGTCTCTCTGGGAAAATCTCTCATTTGCTTCCCAACAAGAAAGGCCTGTTAGATATATGGAAGGTGTTCAAACAAAGCCTCTTCTCCCAGTGGTGTTTGCAATATCTGTGGAAAAGAGAGGGAGGGTTGCTCCCTCCCTTGGCCACCCTGTCATTAATCTGTCTGTCTGCACTCTGCAGACTGCAGCCATTGGCCAGTGGGGGGACACTGCCCTACACAGTCAAAAGCAGTAGTTTTTTCCCCCAAACTGCAGTTGGATGACTCATCCACTTCCTGTTGAGCCCTGCTATCAGCATAACATATGGGGAGCATAACATATGGGGCTTCATTTAGAGTTGGATACAAGTCCATTTGCATCACATAAAAAAGCACCTTGTTTAAAATTTTGTTTACTGTCCATGCAAACACTTTGAGATGGTCAGGTGAGTACACATGTAAGTCCGCTACAGTAAGAGCATACGTATGCAAATTACCCAAGCCTCTTAGAGATTTAAATTTAGACTTTTAGGAGCTATATCTTCGCGCAAAAAGGCCTAGTACAAATTTTTGTGTTGATTATGATGGTGAACACATTTTGCATTGGACTCATCTATATACTAGATTTAAAGTTGCATATATCTTCAGACATGTGCTCATAAGAATACAGCTGCAGAAACATAAGTGTACAGTTGCAACTTTGCTTCGATGCAAAAGCCAAAATGTTGTGTTCAATTCTAATTGAGACCCACAATAGGTTGCTTGGCAGGAACCAGCAGCTCTTGATTGCTGTATGTAACAGCAGTGCAGGTGTCGACTGGGTCCATGGTGGTGGCCCCCAAAGCCCAGGGCCTAGAGCAATTGCCTTGTTTGTCCTTTTAAAGAGCCCTTAATGTAATTTTGCTACAATGTCTATTTCTCAAAAAACATGAAAACAGATCTGACTTTCCCAGTCAAACTTATTATAGTTTGTATAGAATCATATTGTTGTGTGTATAAATATTTGAGATTACCTTTTAAGTTGCCACAGATTTATTTATGGGGCACAATATTTCTAAAACTGGACTTCAAATGGATTATTTTCAGTTGGAAACAGTGTTGGTATTGGCTCAATACAGGAATCTGAACCTAACCTGCTGAAAGGTTCATAGGATTTGTCAGTAATTATAGACAATGGGCCTGATTCATTAAGGAAAGTTAAGCAAAAAATTAAGCAAGTTTTCTTACTCAAGTGTTCTGGATAAAACCATGTTGCAACGCAAGGGGTGCAAATTAGTTTATTATTTTGCACATAAGAAATATAGCGTCTGTTTTTTCATGTAGCACACAAATACTTGATAGCTTATTTGTGCACTGATATTAAAAGTTGATCTAGAAAAAAAAACAGTATTTTCCTTATGTGCAAAATAATAAACTAATATGCACCCCTTGCATTGTAACATGATTTTGTCCAGGAGAAAGCTTAAGTAAAAAAAAGAGTACTTTCCTTAATGAATCAGGCCCAATATATATCTAGTGGGGTTCTCCTTTTTCAACTACTATCAATACCGAAATAAAAAATCTTCAGATAGCCATTTGCTGCTGTCTCTGTCTCACTGTAACACCTAATTCTCATGTACCCTTCATAATATAAGAAGTTGATTCTGAAATGGGACTAATGCAGCTATTTATAACTGACTTCATTGTACCAGAAAACTCAACCATGTGAATAAGTTTTTCCCACATGAATCAATTATAATACTGGCAGCCATTTATGTTTTGTAAAATGGAATGCAGAGATAATATTACTCACAGAACGCTAAGTCCTACCTTGATTCAGCTAAATTTATGAACCTTTGCTAAGTCAATTGGTCATCATATTCAACAACTTTACTTTATTCCTAAATCTAGGACACAGTCAACAAGCTTGTGAAGAAATTTTTACACATGGACATTCTTGGGTACAGGAGAAAATACCCATCAACGCTAACTAACAAATCATAACCATTCTCAGTGCCCACAAAGCTCACAGCTATTTCACTACCTTATCTTCTTGTCCTTAAAGATTTAAGAAAGTCTGGTTTACCAGACATTCCCATATCTAAGCCTGCAAGAAATGTAAAACAACAGAACTAGTTGACTCTTGAGGCAGGGCTCAGGTTCCTCGTTCTTGTCTAGATTAGAAGCTCACTCATGACCAGGGCCTTCCTTATATTTTGTTTACATGTCTGCATTTATTTTGTGTACCTTGCATGTCCCTTTATTATGTATGCCCTATTTTCCACAGAGCGGCAGAGCACTATGGTGCCTTACAAATTAATAATAATAATAATAATAATAATAATAATAATAATAAATAAAAATATTACTACTAATAATAATATTGTAGCACTAATTTATGGACAAAATTATCCATGACTGCCTCCCAATTTCATATCGATGATTTTTATCTGCACGTAGACCTTTTAATTAAATTTCACACTCTAGTTTTTTGCCAGATTGATAGACTCCGGTAGTTGGAAACCGCTGAAACCCAGTGCTAAATCTCTGCACCAAGCTCAAGAGTGATGTTTTGTAATCAATGTGAGCAAATAATAAAAGAAAGGCAAGAAACTTCAACAGTGGAGCAGGTCTGAAGTTGTGATCGTTTCTATAGCCAGGTTATATGTGACACAGGTATCATTGCAGTAGTTGCTGTATAGAGGTACAAATGTAGATAATGTACAGATAGGCTTATAAGTTGTAATCAGGTTTGCACACTAAGGTCAGGTGCACATGTAACAACTAGGTGGTGGTCAGTGTCAAGTCAGGTTGAGTATACAGGTAGAGGATAAGCAGTAATTAAAGCCAAAGGTCAGTGTCTGGTACATAGGTAGGTCTAAGCGGCGGTTAAATTTCAAACCCTTGTTCTGGTACACAGGTAGCGATAAGTCATAGTTAATGTCAAACCAGGGTCCGGTACACAAGCAGTGGACAAATGGTGGTCAGAGATATAGAGAAATTAAGGTAAATGGAATTGTACAGTCAGAAATGCTGGATACTGGTCTGAATGTGGCTCAATAATCTTGTAACTGCATTGTTTTCATTGTCAGATATTTATAGCTCCAGTTATGAACCTGTCATCTGTCATGACATCACTGCCATTCATGAAATCATCACTTCTGCTTTCCATTGCAAATTTCCAATCAGTGCAGACTATGTTATGTTCCACATTACATCTGCCCCTTCCCAACCCCAGCCTGGCTCATTTTATACTTTTACTACTTTCTTGTATTGTGCTTTCTATTCATGCTCCCTTTCTATGATCTGTACCAAGCACTTCTGTGTGAGCTAGAGAAGGTATCACTTCAATTCCCAATAGTAAATTACACTGATTGGAAAATTTGCGTTCCAAATTTTTGAATTTAATATGTTATGAAGAGCCTAATATGGTAGATTATGATGGATATATAGAATAACCAAATTCTGAATTGTCAGACCCATGGGAAATTCACTCAGCTCTAGTTAGGATGGAGTATCAGATCCGTTATCATACATATTGTATTAATAAATAAAGCTAGGGTTATAAAACATACTGGGCTTGATTCAAATCGAAATGCCACTTACGCTTTATAAAAGAGCACGGAACTTGAGCATAGTTCTGTCCGTATTCAAATCCAAGTGTATTTCAAGATATGTTTCCATTTCAATCTGAGTATAACTATGTTCTGCCCACACAGTACTTGCCGTACGTAGACAGAATGAACAGACTGCAGTATATGCACAAGCACTGTCATCACTATCAATTGACACTTACACCTGTAGTTGATGCAAATGATACTGGTAAAACCGAGCGCACTTACGAGAAACCCAAGACTTGAATCAGCCACATCTGCATCGGAATGCCCTTGGCTTACTGTTCATGGCCCATGTTAGTCCGTCCCTTCCCTCCCCCATTCAGCCTCTCTGTTGTAAGTGTCATTTGCGTTCAGATATGAATTGCAAGCAATTGCGTTTATTGGCGTAAGGTCCATTTCTGAGCAAGCACAGAGTTATTTCATGCATGTATGTCCGAACGTGAATCAGGCACACTAAGTTTTACAGTTTAAGAAAATCTTTAAAAACTACCAAAAAATAAGACATTTCACAAAATTAGCTTTCCAACATTTTCTCTAACTGGTTTTCTTGAAATGTAAAATGTTTGTTATTGGCGAAGTTCAAATTATTCATATATTTTTTTTTAAAAAAAATGTTAATAGCCATGTTAACTTTACATATTTCTGTGCATGCTTTTGTTTGTTGCTCTCATTAACTTTTACAATAATTTGTAATTGTGAGGTTAATGATATCTCTCCCTGGAAAAAAATGCTTATGCATTTTGAGGCCATGTTTTTCCCATTGACTTTCAGAGTGTTAGCACATCACTTAACACACTCAGCATTGTGTATTATAGCCTCCAGACACAGAGAGATACAGAATAAAAATGAAATATTTAGTGCCTCTAGATGAATGGGCATTTTGACTGACCTGCTGTAACACCTTCAATTTCATACAGCTATTTAAATGTATTGGAACTGTTCTCATTTGCCTCACAACATATGTTAATTAACCACTTAATGCCAGAAAAGCATCATTTAGATTGTATGATGTTTATAGATATCAAGATATTAAAAAGTAAAAGAAATCTGAAAATAATGAATGTACATAGGAAATGTATCCTTTTTACTTTTAAATTGCAGCTTTATATTTTTAATCAATTATTATGTCAGTTAATTGAATTTGGAAATAATGAGGTTCCTATGTATGTACAATGCCATGGTGATATATTATGCTTGGTATCAGTATGCATTTGCCTTACATTTAGGACCCCTCCCTGTAGTTAGTTTAGGTCTAATTAATTTAGCATTTAGGAAACATGAGTTATTAATAGCAATTAGTATGACAATTAAATAATTATGGTTACAATTGTATCCCTATGCCAGGAATTGTATTAAGTAAAGAGTCGATACAGGGACAATTATATTTAGTTTACTTGTATAGAATAGGTTTTAATATATAGTCTAAATGTATTTGCTACTTTAGCATCATTGTTTAGATTTTTTGGATTCATAATTGTTCATTCTCCATTAAAAAATATGAATTCCTAGTGATCTCTTGGGTTCAACCTTTCCAAAATGTGTATAGAACCATATATTGCTAGATAAATTGTTTGGGCTATGCAACCTAGGAAATTGCAAAAAAATGTATCTAAACCAATGTTTCCGCTAAGCTCTAATCTGGAAATTATAGATCAAAAACACTAAGTGCTCTCTCAAGAAAAAAAAAATCAGACACAATAAGTGAATAAACTACACAATCAATAGTCCTGTGATGCTACAACTAAGAGTACCAAACACCCATGGACAGAAAAATACAAGTAAAACATCCACAAGCTAAAAAATGTCTCTCTCAACACAGAGACACAGAGGATTTAAATTATATATTTATGCACACTAAAATATCATAGTATCATCCACATAGTAGCTAAAGGTTATTATAATCATATATATTGAGAGAGCATAACTTTAAAATATACTCAATATTTTTTATCTCTCACATAATTAAAAAATATTATAAGGATAGTAATATAAAATTGTATAAAGAAGTCCTTAATCACACATCAGCCTCAACCTCATCGGGCTGGTGTATATTCAGAGAGGACCTTAAAAACAATAACAGCTTAATTCTTTCAGTCCAAAATGTTAAATATTTGTGTCCTTACCAGAAACTGTTTTCAGTCATATTTATGTAAGTAGGTATAGTAGATATAAAAGTCTACACACCAGTGCTGTTAATGGCAGCTGCAATACCCCCACATGGATCGTCAGTTTCTGACATTAGGGAGAAGCAGTCGACAGCTTCTTACTTGTGAAACTGCTTGCTGCTGCTCTTCCATGTCAGTGTTACACTGGGAGTGAGATGCTTGGATGTCCCGGATGCCATCCACTCCTCCCGGCTGCCAAGCAAAGTAGCCGGGAGAAATACACATAATAAAATCATAGGATTCAAAGTCCATAGTCAACACATTAAGATTAATAATTTTATTACGTGCATCTCTTGTTATGTTATTTATATTATAGAGTATCAATGTGGTATTTTCTATTTGTGAAAAACCTCTCGCCCTCTAAAAAAACGATTATATGAACATCTTCGGAATATTAAGATGGGGTATGAGTTATATTCTGTCTCAAGACATTTTAAAACCCACCACAATTGCTCTGTGTCAGATATCAAATTTTTTTTGGGTATAGACATCATTAAAGGAAATTGTAAAAATAGAGATCTGGATAGTCTCTTGTTGAAAAAGGAGATGTTTTGGATTTTTAAGCTAAATTGTTTAATACCTGATGGCCTTAACAAAGATCTTGAGTTGAAATGTTTTTTAGAATAATATTGTATATTAATATGTTTCTTCTTTTCTTTTTATGTTTGGAGTAATACCCTATTGAAAGATCAGAAGATGGAATTCTAATATTCATCTATTTATTTATATACCTATAGGATGTTGAGATCAGAAAGTTTATTGTCGTTCATTTAATGTGTAAGATATTAGCAATAAAAAGATTATCTTTAGTGCGTTTTAAAAGGAGGCTCGAGTCGGCAACACATACCCGTGACACGCACGCCAGAATTTAGCTACAACATTACCTTCACTGCATTCTGTTGTAGATGTTTTATTTTGATGTATAATTGGTTATTTACATCTATGTGCCCTTTGGGATGTGGAGATAGTATATTTCATTATTATTTTTACATAATTCAAAGTATATGATATGAATTCCATTACAATTGGCCTTAGTGCCTTCTAAAATGTGCCTTCAATATTATATAGTTGTGACACGCATATCAAAACTTACTAACTAATATTTATACATTTTTCTCTACAATACAACGGTATGTAGATGTTGTACTTATTGATTATATTTAGCTGAATGAAGTTGTATTAGGAATTACTCTTAGTCTTATACCATTCATAAGTTCTATTAATCACATGATCGGGAGATGGAAGCATAAATCGGAACTTCTGTCACATCACCTTGAAAAAGACTCAGTCGAAACGTGTTGGTGGATAATATCGGATGGCTGTTTGCTTGATCTAGATGTGGATTTCCGATGCAGAGGACTCGTTTTGAAAATTTGGGCTTTTAGTTCCATTTCTCCATGTGTTTTCTACTCTGTTATCTGGTACAAACAACTACTTTCCGTTTTTGTATGTGACAATTTTATGGCTTTTATTTTCTGTAGAATAAATACTAGTGATTTTATCAAACATATTGCACTAGAAACTTTTTCCTTATTTGCATATCATCGGGATTGCAAGAGGTGCAGGCTCCATTTGGAGGATCAATTTTATTGGATGGAGTTTACAAGGACCCACTACGTGAATCTAGACAGAATTTATTCTGTAAGTTTCATTATTTTGGGGGAGAAATTTGCAAGGAAAGAGACTGGACTGCCCTATATCTTCAGATGATATGTTTATCAGAGTGTACTTATTACTTTGATTCATATGTTTGAATAACACTGTGATACAGTGTGTCATGACTCCGAGTGGTTTTATAGATCCCTTGCCTCTGTCATATAGGACTTGTCCAGGAGTGTGGAGTCTAACGGATAGGATGTATTCACCAGGGATCCCCGCAAGGGGATATGGACTCCGCTGCTCCTATTCCGCAGTAAGCGGTCTCCCAGGCAAGGACTGACAGAGGATAGTGGAGGCAATACACAATGACACGGTGGATAAGGAGACACAGAGTAACAAGTTCAGAATTCACAGGCTTCAGCAATAGTAGTAATAAAACACTGGAGATGGTAGCAATGCTGTAAAGTAGTATATTGATTGATGGTACAATGGAAATGGAAGAATCTAATATATAAAAACCTAGCGGCGTGTGTTAGTGTGTGTGGAAAAAAACTAACGGGTGACAGAGTGCTCAAGCTGCAGCGCCACCTGCTGGGCGGAGTTATATACTACACTGACCTACTAGATTCTTAGCATTATCTAATATATAAAAGCCTAGCGGCGTGTGTTAGTGTATTAGTGTGTGTGTGTGTGTGGAAAAAACTATTTTCTCAG
This sequence comes from Mixophyes fleayi, assembly GCF_038048845.1. Lineage (NCBI taxonomy): Eukaryota > Metazoa > Chordata > Amphibia > Anura > Limnodynastidae > Mixophyes > Mixophyes fleayi. Next base: position 140,229,580 of record NC_134402.1, read on the forward strand.
AAAGGGCTCATCCAATTGACCTGAAATGTGGTATACTGACATTATTTGACAAAATAATTATAATAGTGAAGTCATTTAACTTCCATCATCCCCCCTTTCCCCCGTGGGAGGGGTAGTAAAGGCTAAATTTACGAGTTGAGGGCTCAAACTCATTTTTGTGAGGTAATTTTACCTCATGAACACACATGCTGTGTTAGTGTGTGTGTGTGTGTGTGTGTGTGTGTGTGGAAAAAACTACCGGGTGACAGAGTGCTCAAGCTGCAGCGCCACCTGCTGGGTGGAGTTATATACTACACTGACCTACTAAATTCTTAGCATTATCTAATATATAAAAGCCTAGCGGCGTGTGTGTGGCGATGAAGATGACAAGAACCTTTTTAACACCTGAAGTAACTTGATTTGACTAGAATGCATGAGTATCATGCACAGGTTAACTTGTATATATATATAACGGCAGATATTAAATACACAGCAATTAGGACACAGGCAGGATGCAAATGACATTATGCCACTTCATAATTGGTAACTCTTGACAACTGCATGGGATGAGTAAACAATAGTTCAAACATAAGATGACAAATGGAGAATGCCTGGATCCAATAATGTAACACACGGTAGATTGATGTAAATCACTGGTCAACAACAGTTCCAAGAGAATGAGAATGTAGAACTGTTGATCCGAAGATAAAGATGATTGTACATAGCAGGTGGGTTACAGGTATCACGATAATTCTCAGAACAGAACGGCAATAATCGTTGAACTGATGTTCTACTAATAACAGTCCCAAAGATATAGTTGAACGGAAGAAACTTCGCACAGTTCATTACCTAGAAGTAGCAAGAACGAGGAGCATCCTAGCCGAGTATAGGACTGCAGATAACTGATGTCTTCCAATAAACATATGAATGAATAAAACAGCATTATTAGATCAGCCAGGCAAAAGCAGAAACTTGAACCATAGAACTAGCTGCAGACCTTAGTAATTCAGCGGGTAGATTAAACACAAGGAAAGTCTCAATGGAACTCAGCATTGAAAATACAACAGCAGGTGTGCAGACTTAACCACAGGTGCAGCAATCGACTCACAGTGAACGTTCAACATGAAGCTTGATAGCAACCGAGGAGTTCAGCCGACCAGCATGGAACTACAGGTACCAGGTACGATGATGGTAGATTGCAGAAGTCCAGCAAACAGGTAACGACAGCGAGAGGTTCAGCAGGACAGCGTAGAACTGCAAATAATAGGTACAACGGTTGTAGATACAGAAGTCCAGCGAACAGGTAACAGCAGCGAGAGGTTTAGCAGGACAACGTAGAACTGCAAATACCAGGTACAACGGTTGTAGATACAGAAGTCTAGCAAGCAGGTATCAGCAGCAGGAGGTTCAGCAGACAACATGGAACTACAAGTGCCAGCAGGCCCGGCGCTCCCATTAGGCAAGGTTAGGCACTTGCCTAGGGCGCCGGGCTCTGGACGGCGCCTGGAAGGCGCCACAAAATTCTAAAATACTTTAAAACTGTGCGGCGACCGCTGACCATACCTGTCACGGCCGCCGCACAGCATTCAGATGCACGGGGAGGGGGGGAAGTGGCTATTTTGTCACGACCGCCGCCTCTCTGCTCCGTCTCCTCCCCTCCACTTACTAGTGTCAGTGAGTGGAGGGGAGGAGACGGAGCAGAGAGGCGGCGGTGGTGAGACAAGGTAAGGAGAGGAGGGAGGAGGGCGGCGCTTTTTTAAAAATGCCTAGGGCGCCGTGGACCCTAGCACCGGCCCTGAGTACCAGGTACAATGGTTGTAGATGCAGGAGTCCAGCAAACAGGTAACAACAACAAGAGGTTCAGTAGTGGCAGCCAGGACCAAGGCAGACTGAGTAACACGAAGAACAGGCAATGAGCCAAGGACCATGGGTAGTTTAAGTAATACTCCAGAATCAATGAGAATTGAAAGGAGGTCCAAGCAAAGCAATCAGGAACATCTGTGCAAAGGTAGTATCTTAGAAACAGGAATAGGTTCAATCGCAGTTCCCAGAGGCAAGTCACAGTGCCGGCACCTATCTATGGGACCGGCATGTGACACAGTGTATATCTATTTTGAGGGACCAATAGCACTAGGTTGAATCCCTATATTATGTATTTATATGTACAGCAGGGGTGGGTGAGCAATGCAAAGGAGGTGGGGGATTGCTGCCAATAGTTAGGTGTGAGAGGGATCACCTAGAGCACCCATAGGACTTGTGTCGGTCCCGCTACACACCCCTATTATTATTGCAGGTATTTCATGTAAAGTGTAAATAATGCACATTTATTAAGGTTCCAATCAACATTTATTTATTAGTAAAATATATTTTACAATCTTTTTCATATAAATTATAATGTGGGAAAAAGCTAAATAATGTTTCTGACAGCTGAATTACATAGAGTTTTGTATCAATTTGCTCACAATTTTATGAGAAACTTTCCGGTGTTACTTGTGTAAATAATATCACTATTTCATATACCAAGTAAGAAGTACACAGGGGTCATAAAAAACAGTTTTTACAAGTCTAGAGGCAGGAGCCTGAGGAATGACCATCTGGCAGTTTGAAGAACAATGACCAGAGAAATTCACTTATGCCATGTTGAGTATCTAAGAGTACAAGAACCTTTGACCTATGAATGAAGACCTTACAACTGTAACTCTGCGATGTAACTGCTTTTACAACTGTACAGTGTCTAAATTGTTGAGCTCTGTGTTTTGGACCTCAGAGCGTTCTCATAGAAACTTGTGTCAGTGCTGGCAGGCACATACTTATGCTTACCAAACTTTGCCTTTTACTATAGTTTGCAAATAAAACCTATGTGCTTTGGAACCGCAGCGATCGCAGCGGACAATATTTATTGGTAGCGAAAAGATGAACATAACAGCTGGGGGCTCTGAGCGTGACTTCACTCTACTCCAGGACTCGCAGACATAAGGATTTCAGTTTCTCAACAAAGGGTGGACGCGTCACAGAAGGTAAAAATGCTTATCGTTCTATACTTTTAAATTTATCTCTTGTGTTGATAAACTGAATTCCTGCTTTGAGAGTCTGTCAGAGGAGCTGAAGGGAATCTAGAAACAAAGGTAATATTGTGTTATATAAGTCCTGTTTTGCGATTGATATGCACAGCGTTTGTTTATTTTAAAAGCGCATATATTACGTTTCTATACTGCCACAGGTCTTTGCATTAAGATATATAAATTCTGTTTTGTTTTCTTGTAATATAGTAAAGTAATTTTTTAAACATGTCTAGGAAGAAAAGGTTGCCAACAATAGGAAATATTACTAACAAAGTGTGATAATGAAAGTGTGTATGTGTGGAGTGAAACAAAGAGATTACTTTGTATAGACACAATACACAGACAGTTAATAATGCTGCCTCGTGTTTCGCTTTTGTAGTGGTACGCTTTGCAGGTGGTTAATAGTACCATTTGGCCTAGCGTTTAGTTTGGATACCTAGCAGGAACAAGTTTCCAAGCGGGAAGGTTAGATACCTCGTGGGAGGTTGGATACCTCGCATAGAAAAAAAAATATTTTGTAAGTGGGAAGGGATACTTCGACGGCAAAAAAAGTTTCCCGGTCGGGAAGTGGTACCTCATTAGGAGAAAGCATTCCTAGTGGGAAGAGTGAGGAAACATTGCTTTAGTAACGTTAACGACCCCGCGGATGCGCAAATTGTGTGAGACCTGTATTGGTTAATAATTATCATTTTTAACCTACACAAGAGTCTGAAGGACCACAGACCATGGGAGCCAGGTAGGCACAATATGGGGCAAAAGAAGAGTATAAGTATGCGGCAGGACCTGAGGGGTCTGCAATATACATTATGAGCAGGAAGTATGGTCTTAGAGCAACTGTTTATTGTGAGAAGTGGACAAAAATAACTGCAGAGTGTGTGAGAAAATGTCCTACTATTGGCAGTTTTAAACCTGATGTTTTGAATACAGATAAAAATCAGATTTGTATACAAAGCTCAAGAAAATTACGGCTAAAACATCTCACGTGTTTAAGTTTCTGGCAGAGTAATGGCAAAATTTGATGCAAGGAATTAGCGCAGGCGAATAAAGTAAATTGTTTAAAATCAGAACAGGAAAGAATGCCACCCCCCACCTTGTGTGGATAGCAACCAAAATGTAGCCAGGGAAGATAGTGAGCACTGTAAACTATACCCTGTTTTAAAAAAAATCAAATGAGCTATTGAAGGGGATGAAGATGAGCCTACTTTAATTTCTGCAGTGGCTCATACTTCACAATTAGCTACTATATACCCTCTCACATTCCAATAAGCATAAATGTATTCATTGTGCAGAGACAATAGTTATAGCTATTGTTCATGGGGGTAGTGAAATTGTTGAATTACACCCAGTTAGAACAATAATTGTTCCTACTGGGAAAGCAGATAAGGATGGGGTGGTCCCAGTCAGGAATGTAGCCGTGCATTGTTCCTGGAATAGATCTGAACTGCATTCTGATATCACAGATTTTCCTGATCCTAGAAAATATTTAGCCAAATGCCAAAACTTTATTAAGGATCTGGGGAATGCCCATGAACCAACAAATAAAGATTGGCAGATAGTTTTGAGGGCTTGTCTCCCTCCTACTACTGATATTCCCAATTTTATAAAAAATTGTTTTGAAGATACTGGGTTTATCTGGCCCAATGCTACCCACTTCACGCTGGCTGTCCACCCATGGGTGCCTTAGTATGCCAGGGAAGTCAACCCAGTACCTTCTAGGGTTCTCAGTCACTCAGGCAACATGCAGTTAGAAAGTAAAACAATACATTAATAAAAACACTATATTATTATATACATAAAGTAAATAAATGCAGGCAGGTTTATCACAAGATCTGTCCCTTACCCCACTAGCTTAAGGAGTTGCGGTCACCTGGCTGTTCAGACTAGAGATGCTCAGGCTCAGTTCCCCCAGAACCTAACACACCCGAACTTAGCAGATCCGAGTACCGAGCCGAGCCGGTACTTTCATGCTCCCTCAGAATTGAAAACGATGCAAAACATCATCACTACGTCGTCGGATCTCGCGACTTTTGGATTCTATAAGTACCGCCCTCCACGGCGATCCAGCACTATTTCACAGAGGAACACACAAGGGGTAGCATGGTTCTTGGCAGTCTCTAGTGCAGTTGGGCAGTGTCATAGGTAGAAAAGAAAGAGTAGGGGTAGCAGTGTTCTTCAAAGTCTCCAGTGACATTCAGGAGAACTCCATTGCTCCATTGCTAATTGTCATTGCTGAAATAGAAATAATTGGGTTCTTGGTCTTCTAAATCTGCAGTCATATTGTACTGTGTTATATAGGTAACACACAAAGAGGAGATTGCGTCATTGCTAATTGTCATTTCTGAAATAGAAATAATAGGGCTGCCAATCTTGATCTTCTAAGTCTGCAGTCAAATTGTACGGTGTTATATAGGTAACACATAAAGAGGAGAGGCAACAGGATGAGAGGGATATTTGTGTAGCCGACGAGGGCTCTCATGAGGATGTTGATGAGGTTGATGTTGTTTGTGTAAGTCCTGCACCAGTGGAAGCAGTTCTTGCACGTGATAAGAAGACGTCCATTGTCATGCCAGGGCATAAGACCAAAAAATCCACCGCTTATGTGTGGAATTATTTTTACCCAAATCCTGACAACAGTTCATCATCATCATCATCATCATCACCATTTATTTATATAGCGCCACTAATTCCGCAGCGCTGTACAGACAACACATTCACATCAGTGAATCAGTTGTCTAGCCATTTGTAGCGTTTGTAAAGCCACAGTCAGTAGAGGTAGGGACCTTAACCATCTAGGATCCTCATCCATGTTACGGCATTTGAAGCGAGTTCATGGCAAGCTGTTGGGAAAATCAGAAATTTATGCTAAAAAAATAACAACAAGCAGTCCATTATCAGCTAGGTCCCTTCTCTCAGCTAGATCGCAACACCTGCAATCTACACCCACAACACTATCCTCATCAATATCCTCAGTAGCGATCGAAGTTAGACCTGCATCCAAGTTGATAAGTCTAGATGACTATTGACTGTTAAACAATCCTTTGCAAGAGGAAGCAAGTATGAAAGCTGTCACCCAGTTGCAAAGCGGATCACAGACGTCATGGCGGCTATGCTAGTATTAAATCTGCGTCCAAAATCCACTATTAATGCAGCTAGGTTTAGACAGTTACTTGAGCTCTTACATCCCCATTACCAAATTCCATCATGACGCCATTTTACTAGAAAAGCTATTCCTCACCTCTACTAGAAGGTTCGTAAAAATGTATTTATTGGGCTACAAAATGCCATTCTGCCCACTGTACGCTTAACAACAGATATGTGGTCAAGCGGAACTGGGCAAACTAAAGATTGTATGACTGTGACAGGCCGCTGGGTTGGTGATTCGCCTTCACGAGCAGGAACAGCAGCAGCATGTACCCAAGTACGTCACATTTTTCAGAGGCAGGCTACTCTGTGTATCACCGGCTTCACTAAGAGGCATATAGCTGATAATCTGTTACGAAAACTAAGGGATGTCATTGCAACATGGCTTATCCCGCTTGGACTCTCCTCCAGTATTTGTCATTTCTGATAATGCCACCAATATTGTGAGAGAATTACAGCTGGGTGAATTCCATCCCTGTTTTGCTCACACAATAAATTTGGTGGTGCAGAGCTTTTTAATAAATAACAGGGACGTGCAGGAGATGCTGTCTGTGGCCCGTAAAATATCTGGACATTTCCGGCATTCGGCAACAACATGTGGGAGATTGCAGCAGCTACAAGAGCAATTTAATTTGCCCTGCCACCAACTGAAGCAAGAGGTTATGCTTCTGCAGATGAAGGAAAAGCAAAAAGCCATCCACGCTTACTCCACAAGCCATGACATTGGGAAAGGAGAGGTGATGTATTTTACTCAAGCACAATGGAGAATACTTGCCATATTGTGCAATGTGCTGAAACCATTCAAAGCAGTCATCTGTGAAGTGAGTTCAGAGACGGCTAGCTTGAGTCAAGTGATTCCCTTAATGGAAAAACTGAAGGAGGAGATGAAACAAAGCAATTAAGCAATGTCGGACTTGTAGATCAAGTACTTTATTCGCTTCGCCAGGTTCCAAGAGTTATCAAAATCTTGAAATTGGATCACTAGATTTTGGCGACTGTGCTTGATTCTAGGTTTAAGAACTATATATTTTCTTTGTTTCCAACTGACCCAGACATAAAGAGATGCAAGAAGCTCCTGGTGAGCAAGATGACAGCTCAAGTGTTAAGTTACAGGACAGCATCTCCTCCTTCAGTTTCTCAGTCAACTGCTGCTAGGAAAAAACTTTCCCAAAAGACCCTGGGATGAAGCAGATGATGCAGCACAACATTTTGAGTTCTGGTCTAAAAGAATTGACCAAAAACGTGACACCTCTGCCATAACTCCACCTGATCCTACTATCCAACATGGTGGAGGATTATTTTAATCACAGCATAGAAATAGACACATCAGATTGTCCCTTTATATACTGGGAGGAAAAAAAGGAAATTTGGAGACCCATGTACCAACTTGCTTTGCACTGCCTAAGCTGCTAACACTCCAGTGTATACTCGGAAAGAGTTTTAGCACAGCCAGGAACACAGCTACTTCCTCAAAATGTGGAAAAGATGATGTTTAAGTAAAAATGAACATAAATCTTCACGAGGAAGGCCTTCTACACCAATTACATCTAAATACTGAGACTTCTGTAATGGTGGATTTCAGCGGTGATAAATTAATAATGTGTGAGGATGATGTACAAACTGATGAGGGTGAGGATGAGGCTGAGGATGATGACAACAACATCTTGCCACAGTAGAGTTTATTAACAGCACTGTTACGTTTGGTGCCTTAAGGCCATTGTTAGCTTGTTTTGTGGGGGCCAAAGCAAACCAAGCACATCAGCCTCAAAAGTGTCACTCCTTGTCACTGAAGTGAATGTCCTTATCCACATACAATAAGACACTGCAGTGGTATTCTGTTGAGCTGGGGAACAAAAGCAAGGGCTATAAAAAGTACATGCTATAATCCACATTTTTTGAGAAACGAGGAAGAGGCTGGTATTATCAAATTCATTTTGTCACAATAGTCAACTTAAGGAGGACAAAACTTTTACTGGTGAGGACGATCAGACATATATAAAGAATATAAATGTACAAATCAGTGTATATTTTCCAGTGGTTATTAATTGGTATAAAATATTTACCATCAAACAAAAGGATAGTGAAAGAGCTGCAGATTACTTTGCAAGGGCAATGTTAGACATGGCTACATATACTGGAATTCAGGAAATCAAAGACAATATTCACTATAGTCGTGTCAGTTTCGATGGATGGTCTTAAAGAAAACGTAAAAACTAGAGTGCAGACAGCCATTCAAATTGGAGGGGTATAACCGTGGACGCCCTTCGGGAGTCTGCTATTAGCCATGATAAAAATATTATTAGAAAAAAACAAATGCAGAGGGAGAAGTTAATGGCTATAACCATATTTGCTCTGCTGGAACAGACAGAGAGAAGCCAATATCAGGGACTTACTAACTCAGCGGCAGCAAATGTCATGAGTGCGCATACTAATCTTTGAAGTTCAGGCCACCCTTAAAAATGCAGTAATTGAATCCAGTGAGACCAGTTTTTCAAACAGTCTGGAGAGACTCTTCTATTCCATTCATTGGCAAGCTCATTATGTAAAGTGACATTCCTCATCTTATATGGGTAATTACTAAAGTGCAGCCAGGGAAAAGAAGTGTATCATGTGTTAATAAAAGAAATTTGTTGTGTCCCGGTAATGGCTTAGTTTCAGAAATCCTAAAAGGAAAAATAAGGTTTCACATGTATGTGTTATTAGTAGGTGAGATATATCCATTGTGCAATGGTTTTAGCTAATTGACCCTGTCTGCAATAAGGCAATAGCCTTAGAACAATACAAAAGACTAGAGATAACAGTTGCTAGGGAATTTTTCTGCATAAGAAACAGTTGCCAATGAATGGATACAGTCTGAGTTTTTGTTTGTTTGTTTTCTGTTATTTTGTGTTTGTTTTCCTGTTGTTGGTTGATGATTAGGATTGAAAGTAAAGAAATGAAAGTGTTTTGTTTGTTTCTGATACTAACTTTGTTTTGTTTTTCTCTTTTGTAGGCAATGACAGTTAGAGAAATATACTTAGTAATTATGGGGATTACAGGAGAAATACAAAATTTTCCCTTAAAAGACAAGTTAACAATGGGTCATTGTAACACTCTTTCTACTAATTTCGGTGGCTCATGATAACTTATTTGGTTGAGATTTATTATTTAAAATGAAGTGTGTATATACTGTGGTTCTAATGTTGTTTTATGTATTCCAGGAAGACACACATGGGAGATACAAAGAATACATTACAAAGGGTTAATTTTGCATTTCTCTATTATAATCACAAGTCCATCGCAGGTTGTATAGTTTTTGTGATCAGAGATACCGGGTTCCAAACAAGCTAAAAATGGACAACACTGGATTGGATGGGTGATGTAACTCCCTGTTAAATTTAATAAGCATGGGGAAGGGGGTCTTATATTAGTTAAGAGTCAAGGGTATTAGTGGAATAGTTGAGAGTCAATTCCCCATAGTTCCCAATCCAGCTGTCATCTTGCTGTAAATCTCCTTTTATGCTTTCCGGCTTTTCTGTTTTTCTGCATTTTGTTATTATTATTATTTGCTGTCTTATTTCCCATTCTTTACATCTCTAACTGTCAGTATCTCATTCTTCTCATATAAAGAGGTACAAAATACGTTCACACTGTCCCAAAGGGTTATAGGCAACCTCAATATCAGGACACAAGCATGGTGTGACTGTCTTCCATTTTTTTTTCAAATAAAAAAGGGATGCAGTATGAAAAATAGTTTTGCTGTGCCCTGATTTATTTATAGCATCAGTGCTTGAAACTAAAGACTTGTTCATTCATTTCTCGGTAACAGGACATGAGGCTGCAAAAGGATGGATCACTGCCATGCCAGACAAAGTTTCATTACTTGAGAAATTGTCTCACCCATGGGGCTAAGACATTTTATTCACAATAGACAGAATTGGGGGTACACACACTACACTGACATAGTCACAAAGGTAGCTAAAGGTTTTGTTTTTATGCTTATAGAAGCTGCTGATTTTAAGCAGTAGTTTTGTTGTGGAAATATTCAGGTTTTATAGATTGCCCAGGAGACAAAAAGGCAGATACCACATGCAAAGTGTAAAAAGTTTGCCTCTAGATACACAAGGGGTGGACGGAGACAGGGGACAAGCTAGCTGAAGGCGAATTAGACAGATATACATATATGCATCTCTGTGTGTAACATTTGATTAAGATTTTTTCCACAAGACCTGACATAAGTGAAACCCTTTGGAAAATGTAAAATTTTCATGTTTTTATATTTTTCATAGTCTGCCAGACATGAACTGGATATTGTTATAATTGACAAAGGTGCTATAAAATCTTACTACTTTTACTCTCTTCACTTAGCCAAGTTGCTGAACTTGTGGGATTGAGAATGGCATGTGAGTTGGCAGAAGGTAAATCTGTTGATATACATTGGTTTGATTACTTTTCTAAGATAGGGGGCGACATTGAGGCGACATAATAACTTGTATGACAATAGCAGGACATGAGTAACACACTCACATTACATGAAGGACTTGTGAAAGTGACACAGTTTCCAAATGAAGTAGCTGCTATTTAATTTAAAGGCTAAACACACATGACTTTAATAACAGGGCGGACAAAGCTGTCAATTGGCCAGCAGGATTAAATATGACAACCGACAAATCAATGTTCTTTTATTTTGTTGTTTTTGTTCCAAAATAATAACACACAAGTATTAGTTAAAATGTATGGTTTGTGTTCACTGCAGGAAAAAGCGTCTGGAAGGTGAAGGGATGTGGTCAGGAGTCCTCTGGACTCTGGAGAGATGGACAAGGTAGGCCTGTTGCTCCCAGAGTGTATCTTCCAGGCCTAGCTGAGGCAGCACATGGTCTGACTCATCTGGGTAAAGAATGTATGTGCGTGCTGGTAAGAGCGTACTGGTGTGCGTCAGACGTTTCTTCTCAGGCTAGTAGGAAGGCAATGTCCTGTCTTACTTGAGTGAGGAAAAATGTCGGAAAGACAATAGGTTGGCCATTAACAAAACCTTCCCGCCAAAGTTGTTAAATATTCCTTAAACATCTTGGAGCAGTTTCACACATGTGCAAAGTGGATAAAACACGAGTCTCGAATAGTGTTAAACAAGTTCAAACATGGCTCAACTTTTCTAAATTTTTTATACATTTCTAAAATTAAAAAGAATCTGAAGTAATTTACCAAACCTTTTTAAGAATCAAACTGGGACCAGTTTAATTATCTCTACTCCAACGCATTTAATCTTCAGAATTCTTCCAGGGGAGAACAAGAGAAGTGTAATTCCTGCGTTGTAAATAACCTGTGAAGGCTGCAATGTCTCTCTTAAACTAACAGGGTCTCATGTTGAGTTGGACGTTAGGGATTCTTCTTTTTTTCAAAATACGCATTGCCATTTACGTATGTATGATACACATTAAAAGTAACCTTCTCCACCATACATATTTTGCATGCAGCTTAGCTTACAAACATAATTGTAGCCAAGTTCATATGCACCTATATATTTCCTAAAAACTGTCCTAGAAATACAGTCAAATCAGTGCATAATGAAAAAGACACATTGCACATATAATCTTAGTTGTATATGAATGATATTATATATATATATATATATATATATATATATATATATATATATATATATATATAAAAATCACACCACAAAAAAACCATTTACAAAATACAAATGTCATTTCACTTCGAAATAACTTGAATTTGATTTAACAATATTAAAAATTAATTATAAACATGTCTTTCTTTTAGGCTGTTATTGTATAAAAACTTTCTGAGGATACACCAGCCCAGTGAGGTGAGGCTGACAGTGTGATTTAGAATCTGGAAATGAAACTATTAAAACCTAAATTTAAATAGAACTCCACCCTCAGAAGATGCGTTGAGAATCTGATTTTCAGGCCTCAATATACAATGAATTTTCTATCACAATTGCACATTTTAATTCTATCATTTATAAATGTTTTTGCTTAAAGGAAACAGTGATCCAAACCCATTTACTCTTCTCTACAGTGGAGTACTTTTGTTATTATGAAGGAAAGCTTGCCTGGTGTGAAGTGGCTTCCACATGGACCTATGTGCATAGAAAAAGAATACTTCCTGAAAGCTAGAACAAAGTTAATGCAATTCAAAATGTATTTATGGCAAAAGCTGATCAAAATATAATTATTGACGAATTCTGTAAGTTAAAAATTCGGTCAAAATTACATTTTTTTTTATTAGGGAGTATTCTTATTAAGTTATGATTAAGTATGATTAAGGCTCGTATTTTGGACTCACTTTGGATTAGCACAAACGCATCCTATATATGAGTCCCATTCTGTATTGAATATTCTTAGGGGTCAATTTATTAACCTTCAGCCCTTAAATCATGCAGAAATGGCAGTTTCCACATTTTTTATTATTCTAAGTATTTATCAACTGCCTATTGCAGAAATCTCCTCCGTTAAGACAATTAATGGTCTGTATGGGGGCTGCGATCCTCATCAATTTAATAAACTCTGAGAAGATAAACTTTTCTGAGCTTTCCCCATCCTCAGATGGCGTTAGCAGCAAAAATCAACGTTTTAGAGGAGAGTGAAGTTCAGAGAGATCTTTGGAGATCCCTTCCTGCAGGAATGAGCTGGCAAATGTTAGCCCGGGGGCAAGACTTAACAGCCTATTAGGAACATTTTAAAGGAAAGAAAATGCAGATGGCCCAGTGACCCAGCCCAAGGTTACCCACTAAAGGGGACATGTAGTAATGAATTGGCCAGTGGGTAAATTTTTATTCTGTTGAAATTACTCACGCATGCACAATACAAAATGAACTCCAGGACAGCCTATGCAGCTTTTTGTTGCTGCATTAGGCTGCAGATTAAAGAAATGAACGGATTGTAGAGGAGGAGGGCGCCCATTGCAAGGTAAGCAGAGTTTGGTGAATTGCTGCAGAGTAAGATTATGTATCACTGGGTTACGCAGCAATACATAGTGATAATTAACGTTACACACTGGCCACCGATGATAAATAGACCTCTTAATTAAGAACATTAACAGCAGTGAAACTTTCAAGGTCACAGAAAGAGTAGGGTTTAAAATGCTATTACATTTGATCAAAAATACCTACTGATTTTTGGCACTGTATTTTCTCTTGTTGTGCTTATAGGCCCTAAAATAATAACCTACAATAAAAAAAGTAATAAAATTTAAATAATAAACTTTCTATTTTTTTAATTGGTAAACACAGTTTAAATAAAAAAGTATTCAAATAATCTTAGGCAGTATAATGGATACATACATGTAAATTTGCCTTCTTGGCCAACTATGCATACAGAACTGTTGAAAAAGCCGGAGACGTACAGTCATAAATCCAACTTGCAGAGAACTGTTTCAATACAATTAAGCCTGAATAAAAGGCTTCTGCATTGTAGGCCTTGGGGAGTAACCAGACAGAGCATCCATTAACTTGGGCTGCACGGAGTCTAAAAGCCCTCCACTGTAAACAATAGTGCAAAGAAATAGTATTCACATGTTCCTAGCGACTATATAACAACCAGATGAACCTGAGCGTGAATTATGTAATTCTATCTCGAGGAATTGCATGGAAATTGCTTTTTATTTTATGTACATTGAAATTAGAATTATATTTAATTTGTACAACACATTTACATTTTTAGATAGTTCTCTTTTATGTTCTGCTAAGGTAGGGGAACATGAATTGTACTGTGTATTTATTTGTGGTACATGTATATCAGTAGTATCTAATTGTAATTTTCTCTTTAGATATATTAATCATTTTTCAAATTTATTTGTATCATCATCAACATTTATTTATATAGCGCCAGCAAATTCCTTAGAGCTTTACAATTGGAGACAATTTGTAACATTTTCTCCTAAATGCATATTCACTTTTGGTGAATACATCCTCCAAATTTCCCGCTCTCCATGTAGCAATTGTCACCCTCATCCAGTTACCTAAAACTGTAAAGCAACCACCCTTTAAGATCTACCTCTGACCTGTGCCTTGTTCCGTCTCTGGTAACCACCTCTCACTCGCGCCTACAAAACTTTTCCCATGCTAATGAGCAGGGTCCTTCATACCCTTTGTTTTCATGTCTGCATTTATTTTGTTTACCTTGTATGTCCCTGTTTTATGTATGAACTGTTTTCCCTACTGTACGGCGCTGCGGAGCACTGTGGCACCTTACAAATCTACTATAATAATTAGAAGAACTGTATGCTGGACAGTGCTGTCTATGTGCATACAGACAATTATTCCACTGCTATACAATGTAGTTGAGTAAATTAGGTTCAATTAAGTAGGACTGGGCAGATTGAGTCCTCCTGCTGCAGTATTCTGGCTCATTGATTAAGGTAACAGCAGACAAAACATAAGGAGGGGTGGGGGTTTCTCCAAAAGTATATTTCTTGCTATATAGCTAGGATTTTCTTCTAATCTCCCAACTTCCCTTGTAACTTAAACTCTCTGATGAGTGAACAAGTGAAGATAAGTTAACATCATGGGGTAAATGTATGAAGCTGAGAGTTTTCCGGCGGGTTTGAAAAGTGGAGATGTTGCCTATAGCAACCAATCAGATTCTAGCTGTCATTTTGTAGAATGTACTAAATAAATGATAGCTAGAATCTAATTTGGTTTTCAAACCCTCCGGAAAACTCTCAGCTTGATACATTTACCCTCATGTGTTTTGAATCACAAACAAACACAAATAATTATCATAATTTATTATTAGTGTACCTCCCGTCACTGTGTGTAGTGCTGTGGTGCACAGGTTGGGCAGTGCACCTCCCTCTCTAGCATTGGCTAGCCCCTGGGCGTGGCTATATATGACCAGAGGGTCCCTGCACATGCAGGTTATTTTTACAAAGTCTCTTTGAAGATGTTGGCACACAGGTGATATAAATTGGCAGTGCAGTGCAATCAGATCTTTCAATAATTTGGGTGGAAACCCAACTCTATATTGCAAAATAAACTCTCTTCACTCCATCTTCACTTCATCACATTCTTAGGGGGAAATTCAATTATTCACAAGGTGTCTCTGGACCGTCCACGAGACACCTTGCGGCAGAGATTAGACGGAAATCTCTGCTCATTTTTCCTTGCACGCCAACATTCCTGGTGTGTCTCCTGTGGGTCATAGTACCAGGACACACATTCAGTCACTGGGAGGTATGAATAACAACACCAGAGGGAGTGTTATGTTAATGTTACATTAATAATAGGTCATGCTTAAGGGTATCTCTGCACATGTTGAAACAAAGGACAGTAATGTAAGTAAGTAAAAATAATGACGTAGTAAAGCTGCATAATGCATACATCCATTGGTACTCAGAACAAATAAGTATCAACACTCAGGAAATCACAGACATGATGGCTGAACACAATATAGGATGAATGGAGCATGAACTGAATGTTATTTATAGCTTTTTGCGCCATATGGTAATCTTTACGTACATGGATCAGAAATTACATTTATAGAGAGCGGGATAGACTATGAGCACACCATGAATGCTGCATACATTATTTACCCAATTATCCCCATATATAGCCTGTTTGCCAAATGGACCAGGATCCTATGCACTCAGTGGAAAATAGAAAATGTCAGATAGCCACAACTATCTTTGTACAATCCCTAATGAATCTCTTACAGTTTTCGCATTTAAAAAAACTCATTGTTTGTGGAATATAATGATTCCCAAGGTAATTGCCCACCCATTGTAAACCGAGTGTCACGGGCACTAGGAGTCTTTACCCAGGGATCACCAGATGGTAGGCTTACCAGAGCAATGTAGATGGTAATAGGGTACTCTGGTAGCTGGGTGATCACGGAACATGAAATGATGGCCGATGAGATGCTCAGGAAAGTCTATGACTAGCAACACTGGTAATAATGAGGTAATGATACACAAGGAACTGTATGGACAAGGACACGTGAAGGTAGTCAGTGGTCTGCGATAGCAAGTTGTACCACTGCTATAGTGAGGTGGAATGTCCAACAGAAACAAGGAGGTGATGAGAGTCAGCGGTCTGCGGGTAGCAAGTTGTACCGCTGTCTGAGTGAAGGAATGGAATCCAAGTGGAGGTATCCAGGTAGTCAGTGGTCTGCGGTAGCAAGTTGTACCACTGCTCTGTGAGAGGATAATGGAACAGGTGATACCGGAAACAGGGATCAGTGGTCTGACATCAGCAAGTTGTACCACTGCATATATATGTGAGGAGGTGCACGGGGGAAGACTGCAACACAGGATATACACAGGCACCTTATACACGATCCACAGTAATATGCACAATATAGGTATATATATATGTAAATGACTGATCAGGTCTGCAATCTAGAAAGTCTCTTGAAGTAGTCCAGCACAATGATAACACAGTCAATGATGGCAATAGACTCAGCGGATAGCAGACTCCAGAGAGAACCAAACACAGTCCAGCAAGATATGCAATACACAGCACAGTCAATGAGAAGTATGCATACCGTGGTTCAGCAGTAGCAGTCAGATGGGATTGCAGCGGTACCTGAGCGGCTGGAGGCCGACTGGATAGGAAGTCCCTGGATAGGAGAAGCAGCGGTCTAGCAGGTGCAGCGCACAGGTGAGTAGACCGACAGGGACACGAATCCACAGGAGTCAGCAACACGTGGAACTGGACTCATAGGAAACCCAGGAGAGTGGAGATGATCCAGCAGAGGGTAGTAGAAGAGATACAAATCCAATGCTGACAGGAGGGTAGAGGCCAGTGGAACACGTGAAGGCGTGGAGAGTGGATCAGCAGGAGATGGACGATAGCGCTGACCACAGCGGCAGGACTCAGCGGCACACGGAGGTAACCAGTAGCAACCACAGGAACCAACAGCGATGGGAAACAGGAGTGCAGCGCAGGGCCGGAGCTGTAGATCACGAAGTGTAGCAGATGGTAATGAAAAGCGGCAGTCTCGAGGAAGTCACAGCAAAGATGAGATGAGAGTGTAGTGCACGGAGGCAGCGGATAGTAATCAGCTGGCAGTCACGATGTTGAACACAGGCGAGTTGCAAGCAGGAGACTGTAGTGCACAGAGGCAGCGGATAGTAGTCAGCTGGCAGTCACGATGTTAAACACAGGCGAGTTGCAAGCAGGAGACTGTAGTGCACAGAGGCAGCGGATAGTAGTCAGCTGGCAGTCACGATGTTGAACACAGGCGAGTTGCAAGCAGGAGACTGTAGTGCACAGAGGCAGCGGATAGAAATCAGCAAACAGACTTGATGAGAAGCAGGTGAGTGAGGTAAAAGCTGGAGTGCACGGAGGCAGCGGATAGCAATGAGCAAACAGTCACATTGATATAAAATAACGTTGAAGTGGTGTAGAAGACTGTAGTGCACGGAGGCAGCGGATAGGAATCAGCAAACAGTCATGATGATAAAGTTGATGGTAGAAGTGGTATGGAACCACAGTAGTAGAAGTGGTTTGGAAACCACAGGAATCAGCAGCACTGAATACACAAGTAATACAGGAACACCTTCAGAGACTCATGAGGAATGAGACTCCAAGATCAGGCAACGTGGTAGTGACCACAGGTGCTTAATATAGGGAGGTTGCCTGATCTGCCAATTAAGTTAAAGGGGTATACACTGAAGTATAGAAAAGGGCTGCGCATGCGCAGACCCTCAGGATGGTGGACGGCCACGGTTCCTAAATGTCCGGGAAGAGGCACTCACGGTCCGGTGAGTGACAGTACCCCCCCTTTTAAAGGTGGGCACAGAACGCCTGGAACCGGGCTTGTCCGGATTTTTGGAGTAAAACTTCTTCAAAAGGGCAGGAGCATTAAGATCTTTAGCTTTGATCCAAGAGCGCTCCTCAGGACCAAAGCCCTTCCAATGAACGAGGAAGTGGAGGACTCCTCGCGAAATTTTTGCATCTAGTACCTCGGTAATCTCAAAATCCTCCTCCTGATGGACTTGAACTGGCTGCGGAGCTGAGGGAGGAGTTGAAAAACGGTTGATAATAAGAGGTTTGAGCAAAGATACATGGAAGGCATTAGAAATCCGAAGACTCTTAGGAAGAAGGAGTTTCACACATACTGGATTGATAACTTGAATGATCCTATATGGACCAATAAAACGAGGGGCGAATTTCATGGATGGAACCTTCAAACGAATATTTTTTGTGGATAACCAGACACGATCTCCAATTTTTAGTGGTGGAATAGCCCGCCTCTTCTTATCAGCGAAAGATTTATATTTGACAGATGTCTTCTTCAAACAGGTTCTAACCTGAGACCAGATATTTTTAAAGGTCTGACAAACAGTCTCCACCGCAGGAACTTGGGTGGGCGGGAGGGCAGGAAATTCCGGAAAAGACGGATGGTGACCGTAGACCACAAAGAATGGAGTTTTGGATGATGACTCATGGTACATGTTGTTATGGGCGAACTCAGCCCAAGGGAGTAACTCTACCCAGTTGTCTTGATTGGCTGATGAAAATATCCTTATAAAAGTCTCAAGATCTTGATTGACACGTTCGGTTTGTCCATTGGATTGTGGATGGTAAGAAGATGAGAGTGCTAATCGTATGCCCAAGGTTTTACAAAGGGCTCGCCAGAATCTGGACACGAATTGTACTCCTCTATCAGACACAATCTCAGATGGACATCCATGGATACGGAAGATCTCTTTAATGAAATGTTCAGCCAGGATAGACGAGGAAGGCAAACCAGACAGAGGGATGAAATGAGCCATCTTCGAAAATCTGTCCACTACGACCCAAATAGTGTTATGGTTCTTACTAGGTGGTAAGTCAGTAACGAAATCCATACTAATATGGGTCCATGGTTTGGACGGAATGGGTAGTGGTCGCAGCAACCCTGCTGGGGTTCTGCGGGAGGATTTGAATTGCGAACATAATTCACAGGAAGCAATGAACTCTTTGACGTCTCTCCTCATTGAAGGCCACCAGTAACTTCGAGAGAGGATCTCAAAAGTCTTGTGTTCACCGGCGTGTCCAGAAAAACGAGAGGCATGGAACCACGAAAGGATTTTCCTCCTTAGAGTAGGAGGCACGAGGGTCTTCCCAAATGGTAGCGTTTTGGTGGATGAAGCAGCCAGTGAGATACATTTGGGGTCTAGAATGGTATGGTTGGAAACCTCTTCTATATCAGAGGACGTAGCAAAGGCTCTAGATAAGGCATCAGCTTTTTTGTTCTTGGCAGCTGGTTTGAAGGTAATTATTAATTCAAAACGGGAAAAGAAAAGAGACCATCTTGCTTGACGAGGGTTCAAGCATTGGGCAGACTGGAGATATGACAAGTTCTTATGATCCGTGAAGATCGTCACCGGATGGCGAGCTCCCTCCAACAAGTATCTCCATTCCTCTAATGCGGCTTTGATAGCCAGTAATTCCTTGTCTCCGATGGTATAATTCTTCTCTGCGGGTAGGAGACCCCGAGAATAGAAGGCACAAGGGTGGAATTTTTGCTGTTCCGAGCGTTGGGAGAGAATAGCTCCTAAGCCCACATTAGAGGCATCTACTTCTAGGAAAAAAGGGAGTGTCACATCAGGCTGACGAAGGATTGGAGCCGAAGAGAAGGACTCTTTTAATGTTTGAAAGGCTTGAATAGCCTCAGTAGACCATTGCTTAGGATTAGCCCCTTTACGAGTCAGGGCCACAATAGGAGATGCAATGGAAGAAAAGTCTTGAATGAAGCGTCTATAGTAATTGGCAAAACCTAAAAAACGCTGGATGGCACGAAGAGTAGTTGGCTGGGGCCAATGTAGTACAGCATTTACTTTGTCAGGATCCATCTTCAGACCAACTCCGGAAACAATATACCCCAAGAATGGAATCTGGGGTAATTCGAATGAACATTTTTCTAATTTACAGAACAATGAATTTTTCCGTAGCCTGGAGAGGACTTCTGCCACATGTTGGTGGTGAGAAGGCAGGTCCTGTGAAAAAATCAATATGTCGTCCAGGTAGACGACGACACATACATATAATAAGTCCCGAAAAATCTCATTGATGAAGCCCTGAAAAACAGCGGGGGCATTACATAGCCCGAAAGGCATTACCAGATATTCGTAATGCCCGTCTCTGGTGTTAAACGCCGTCTTCCATTCGTCACCGGAACGGATTCTGATTAAATTGTAAGCACCACGAAGATCCAACTTAGTAAAAATACGGGCTCCCTTAATGCGGTCAAATAGCTCAGTGATCAACGGAATGGGATACCGGTTCTTGATAGTAATGGCATTGAGTCCACGAAAATCTATACAAGGGCGTAATGATCCATCCTTCTTTTTGACAAAGAAGAACCCAGCTCCAGCGGGCGAGGTGGAAGGTCGAATGAACCCACGCTGGAGGTTCTCCCGTATATATTCAGATGTAGCTTGAGTTTCAGGTAACGAGAGTGGATAGACCCGGCCTCTGGGAGGAGTCTTGCCAGGAAGAAGATCAATCGGACAATCCCAAGAACGATGAGGAGGAAGACGTTCAGACTGAGCTTTATCAAAAACATCGGTAAATGAAGCATATTGAGGAGGGAGTCCCGGTGAAATAGCTGAAATGGAAGCTTGCTGTACCTTGAGAGGAATGACTTGGGAAAGGCAATGATGGTGACATTCAGGCCCCCAAGACGTGACTTGAGGGGTGCGCCAGTCAATCTGGGGAGAATGACACTGAAGCCATGGAAGGCCTAGGACAATCGGACTTGTCGTAACAGGAAGAATTAAAAACGATATCTCTTCATGATGCAGAGCACCAATCTGAAGGGTTACTGGAGACGTACTCTGGGTGATGAGACCGTTGATGAGACGTGATCCATCGATAGCCGTCACAGTAATGGGAGTTTTTAAGGTAATCATTGGTAGAGACCATTGATTAACTAACGATTTGGAAATAAAATTTCCTGCTGCTCCGGAATCAATCAATGCCTGTGACTCAAAGGTCTTGGTAGCAAAGGAAATAGTCACATCAAAAGCGCAGACTTTAGATTTCATAGACGATGGAGAGGACTCCAGGGACCCTAACTTCACCTCTCCAGAACTAGTTAGGGCCTGGCATTTCCCGATCTCTTAGGGCAGGAGCTGAGGACATGAGTGGAATCAGCACAATAGATACAGAGTCTATTCTTGACTCTTCGTTTCCTCTCCTCAGAAGATAACTTGGAACGTCCAATCTCCATGGGAATCACAGCGGGTGACACTGGACGAAATTGAGGGTTAGAGCGAAAAGGTGCTTTAGCAGAAGTCGTTTTCTCAGCCTCTCTTTCACGAAATCTCATATCAACACGATGGCATAGAGAGATCAAATCTTCAAGTGACGAAGGAAGCTCTTGGGTAGTCAGTGCATCTTTAATTTTATCGGAAAGCCCCTGCCAGAAGGCGGCAACTAGGGCTTCAGTGTTCCACTGAAGTTCAGAGGCTAAGATCCTAAATTGAATGACGTACTGGCCTACAGTATGAGATCCTTGTCGCAGACGGAGGATGCTGGAAGCAGCGGAGGTCACACGACCTGGTTCATCGAACACACTTCGGAATGTAGAAATGAATTTGGCACTATCTTGTAATATTGGATCGTTCCTCTCCCACAGAGGGGAGGCCCAAGCCAGGGCTTGTCCTGAAAACAAAGAGATAAGATAGGCCACTCTGGAACGATGGGTAGAAAAATTTTGAGGTTGGAGCTCAAAATGGACTGAACATTGGTTAAGGAAACCCCTACAAGTTTTGGGGTCTCCATCGTACTTTGACGGAGTAGGCAGGTGAAGCGTGGAAGCTATAGACACCTGGGATGGCAATGGGGAAACGGAGGAAAGCACAGGAGCTTCAGTAGTAGCTGTCACAGTCTGTCCAGATGTACCTTGGGAGGTTAATGACTGATAACACTGAAGTAACAGCTGTTGGCGGGCATCCTGTTGCTCCACACGGCTAACCAGATGTTGCAGCATCTCTTTGGCGGTAGGTTCCACATCTGGGTCTGTCATGGCCTGATCTTACTGTCACGGGCACTAGGAGTCTTTACCCAGGGATCACCAGATGGTAGGCTTACCAGAGCAATGTAGATGGTAATAGGGTACTCTGGTAGCTGGGTGATCACGGAACATGAAATGATGGCCGATGAGATGCTCAGGAAAGTCTATGACTAGCAACACTGGTAATAATGAGGTAATGATACACAAGGAACTGTATGGACAAGGACACGTGAAGGTAGTCAGTGGTCTGCGATAGCAAGTTGTACCACTGCTATAGTGAGGTGGAATGTCCAACAGAAACAAGGAGGTGATGAGAGTCAGCGGTCTGCGGGTAGCAAGTTGTACCGCTGTCTGAGTGAAGGAATGGAATCCAAGTGGAGGTATCCAGGTAGTCAGTGGTCTGCGGTAGCAAGTTGTACCACTGCTCTGTGAGAGGATAATGGAACAGGTGATACCGGAAACAGGGATCAGTGGTCTGACATCAGCAAGTTGTACCACTGCATATATATGTGAGGAGGTGCACGGGGGAAGACTGCAACACAGGATATACACAGGCACCTTATACACGATCCACAGTAATATGCACAATATAGGTATATATATATGTAAATGACTGATCAGGTCTGCAATCTAGAAAGTCTCTTGAAGTAGTCCAGCACAATGATAACACAGTCAATGATGGCAATAGACTCAGCGGATAGCAGACTCCAGAGAGAACCAAACACAGTCCAGCAAGATATGCAATACACAGCACAGTCAATGAGAAGTATGCATACCGTGGTTCAGCAGTAGCAGTCAGATGGGATTGCAGCGGTACCTGAGCGGCTGGAGGCCGACTGGATAGGAAGTCCCTGGATAGGAGAAGCAGCGGTCTAGCAGGTGCAGCGCACAGGTGAGTAGACCGACAGGGACACGAATCCACAGGAGTCAGCAACACGTGGAACTGGACTCATAGGAAACCCAGGAGAGTGGAGATGATCCAGCAGAGGGTAGTAGAAGAGATACAAATCCAATGCTGACAGGAGGGTAGAGGCCAGTGGAACACGTGAAGGCGTGGAGAGTGGATCAGCAGGAGATGGACGATAGCGCTGACCACAGCGGCAGGACTCAGCGGCACACGGAGGTAACCAGTAGCAACCACAGGAACCAACAGCGATGGGAAACAGGAGTGCAGCGCAGGGCCGGAGCTGTAGATCACGAAGTGTAGCAGATGGTAATGAAAAGCGGCAGTCTCGAGGAAGTCACAGCAAAGATGAGATGAGAGTGTAGTGCACGGAGGCAGCGGATAGTAATCAGCTGGCAGTCACGATGTTGAACACAGGCGAGTTGCAAGCAGGAGACTGTAGTGCACAGAGGCAGCGGATAGTAGTCAGCTGGCAGTCACGATGTTAAACACAGGCGAGTTGCAAGCAGGAGACTGTAGTGCACAGAGGCAGCGGATAGTAGTCAGCTGGCAGTCACGATGTTGAACACAGGCGAGTTGCAAGCAGGAGACTGTAGTGCACAGAGGCAGCGGATAGAAATCAGCAAACAGACTTGATGAGAAGCAGGTGAGTGAGGTAAAAGCTGGAGTGCACGGAGGCAGCGGATAGCAATGAGCAAACAGTCACATTGATATAAAATAACGTTGAAGTGGTGTAGAAGACTGTAGTGCACGGAGGCAGCGGATAGGAATCAGCAAACAGTCATGATGATAAAGTTGATGGTAGAAGTGGTATGGAACCACAGTAGTAGAAGTGGTTTGGAAACCACAGGAATCAGCAGCACTGAATACACAAGTAATACAGGAACACCTTCAGAGACTCATGAGGAATGAGACTCCAAGATCAGGCAACGTGGTAGTGACCACAGGTGCTTAATATAGGGAGGTTGCCTGATCTGCCAATTAAGTTAAAGGGGTATACACTGAAGTATAGAAAAGGGCTGCGCATGCGCAGACCCTCAGGATGGTGGACGGCCACGGTTCCTAAATGTCCGGGAAGAGGCACTCACGGTCCGGTGAGTGACACCGAGCAGACATGGTAGACCTATCAGAATAATAATAATTAAACGAAGAATTGTTTAGCTTCTCTTTACTTTATTGTTATTACTGCGGCATGTGAACCACATTTATTTTTGTTGAAGTCACATCAACCTTTTAATCATGTATTATTATGGCACTGTGGTTAGCATTGCTTTCTCACAGAGCTGTGGTCATGGGTTTGATTCCAACTAAGACCTATGTTTGTGGAGTCTGTGTTCTCCCATCATTTGCGTGAGTTTGCTCCAGTTTCCTCTCACAGTCCAAAAACATACTGGTAGTTACTTAACTTCTGACAAAATGGACCTTAGTGTCTCACATTGCTGTGCTCATGGGTTTCATACCAACCAAGGCCCTATTTTTGTGGAGTTTGTATGTTATCCCCATGTTTGCATGGGTGCTGCTGTTTCTGTCCCACAGTCCAAAAACATACTAGTAGGTTAATTGGCTTCTGATAAACTGGACCTGTATGTGTGTTGTAGGGAATTTAGTATGCAAGTTCCAGCAGGACAGGGATTAATGTAAATGATAGCATATTCTCTATACAGTACTGGGTAATAAAAATGACTTTGCTTTGCTGTACTAAAATACTGTTTTTTTTTTACCTTTAAACCCAACGTAGAACCAACACTAAAGATAAAAACCTCTATCACATATTAGACCTCATAGTATACTAACCATGTTTACTTCACAAGTGGATGCTGATGAAAATGTAATTGAGTGGCAAGTGAATTGATTACAATTAACCTGTGGTCTTGTCCTCAGGCTGGGCTTTCACCTTCTGCTCTTAACAATGTATCATCATGAGTGTAAAACATTGCTGATAAATGCATTCATCATTAACAGATACATCATATACATAATAAAATAAAGTGCATAAATCATGCAGAAAAAAACATGCATTCTACTACATTGATCAAATATGAGTGAAGCACATTAATCATAAGATTATGCTGGAATCATAACAGGAAACCTAAATTATAGAGTGGAATGTGGAGGTGAAAGGTTCACTGAATAATGAAATGAGTTCTTATGACATAAGAAGGTAAATTGAAGGCTGCAGAGCAATTTATACATGCATATTGCGTACAATGCACACTAAATGACTGAGCTATCTGTATTATGGACTTGTGGGATACTTCATGTGGCTTTTTAAAAGAATACAATGCAGACATTGAACCTATATCCCCAGTCGTCATGTCCTTGTCTATTGTCCTTCTTTTGCATCTTTTTTATTGAATAGTTCTTATACTGACTTCCAAAGATGTATGCCTGGTTCTCAGAGACAGTGTGGGTTATTTATGTACAAATCTGCACAAAAACCATAGCAACCAATCAGACTTTTGCTTTAATTGTCTATATTGCACTAGACAGATAAAAGCTAATGGTTGCTATGGTTTTGTGAAGATTTGCACCTTTTACCAATGTTATTAATTAACCATTAGAATCTGTATATTAGGTTTATGCCATTTTTATGCTTTTGAGCACCTCTGACCCTGTCTCATAGGAGCTTACAATCTAATTTTCCCACAACATGCACAGAAATATGACAAGATCAATTTAATCTAAAACAAACTAGCCCCAGTAGTTTGTTTTTAAACTGTGTGAGAAAATCAGTGCATCCAGAGGTAATACACGCAAACATGGAGTGAACATAGAGGGATTGATGCAGAGTAAGTACTATGCCACTTTGCATAGCCTATCTTGCATGAAATTACTTTGCGGATGCCAAGTGGCTGCATGGATATGCACCTATGCAGTTTTCAGTGATTGTGGCACTTATGCCATCTTGCGAGTTGGCAATTGGGGAGGGAATAGGCTTTCTACTCTAGGCCGAGTACAGTAAAGGTGTGTTCATGCAATTGGAAAGAGATGCAGACTGGGAGACAGACACATATATGCCTGTCAAAGCCATATTATTTGCCTATGTTCAAGGGCAGGTACAAATAGTGGATGATGATGGCTGTTGCTACAAGAACGAACAGCTTGTGATTGACCGTTTGTGAATGTCCTGCTGATGTTGGAGCTTTTTTATTGCACATGCACATATAATCCATTTGTGTGCATGTTTAAGCAATTTTTTTCACATGCTCAAGATGAAGTTGCTTCTCCTGTATCAGAGATGTTTTCAAAGTTTTATTGATGCCTAATAGGAAATACATATTTCGTAAACAAAGTAAACATAGATATAATTGTCTAGTGCGCGCAATTTCCAGATGTGATTTGGGGCACAACGGCGGCCTACTCTGCATTAGCCCCAGAAACTTCATGTTGACAGTGAATCAATTAATCAATCAATTTGTGAAACAAAATGCCGGATGTATGCTCACAGAAATCAATAAACATGACATCATACCATACTTTCCAACAGTTGCGATCTCCCCTCCGGGAGGGGAGATCTCGCTGATGATCTTGGGGGCGTGACCATGCGAGCCGCATCATTAAGCCCTGCACCCTCTGATAAACAACACAAATTTTGGCCCATTACATTTGGGGGGGTGTGAAAGTCAAATAACTGGGTAAGTTGTTTCAAATTAATAAACATTGATTTAATTGTCTTTATCTAACATATGCGAATAGTACGCTACGGCATGGAAGGGCGTCTTACGCAAAAACACTAGTGAGCACTCCTACATACATTTACTCTCACACATTCATTTGTAAATAGTTCACCTTAATGAAGTTCCAGCACATAGTCTTTTATAATTAAATGTAATAGATTTAATAGTTTAATATAATACTGTTAAAACTTTAAAGACATCTAAGGTTCAGGATAAAGGAGATGTATCATGTTTGTTGTCATATTAATCTACTTTCTACCATTAGACATCTGATACAATCGGCTAAGCGATTGCACCTTGCGTACGCTAGTTATGGATGATAAAGAATTAATTCTCAAAATGATATTGTGTTTGGATTGCTAATAGGCTGGTTTGTGGTAGTACTTTGGTGGACTCCTGAGGGAAGACATGTAGGCAGCAGTTGGAGAGTTGACCCCCACCCTTGGAGAGCATCGTTTGAACCGACTTATGACCTGCATTATACTGGACTGTCCTAAATCCTGAACTAATGGAAAAATGCCATGACATCATCACTGTTTTTAATGTAACACAAACTGTATATAAACCAGACACTAAGACCATCATTCAGTCTACTTTGACCATAGTCTTTAGGACTAAATGACTGTATGCTGGATACAGTGCGCTGCATATGTATCGGCTGTACTTTATTTTAATTAATTGTTATCTGTTGCATCTTGCTATTAAAACTCTTCTGGGCATTGGAACCACATTGATTGCAGCGGACAATATTTATTGATAGTGACCAAACGAACATAACAGGTGGAGCAAGGATTCACTGTGAATTGCGTCACTAAGCCCTGCACCCATCCACTTCAGTAAGAAAGTTGGCAAGATGCGGGAGGTTGCACTGCTTTACCAGGAGTCCAGGAGATCTTCCAGAAACTCGGGAGTCTCCCGGATATTCCACGAGAGTAGGCATCTATGCATCATACAAATTTCTTGAATATGGACTAATTTACCAATATTCTGATGCCAACACTGTTTCCTTTACGCCTGTTTTCATAAATGCCCCAACTATGTGAATCCAGTAATTCACAAGTTACATTTTTCAGCATTCTGATCTGATTTTGAGCTGATAATAATAGGTGTGTGCAATGTTGTGTATCTACAAATGTCTGTGTATCAGATGCTAATGTCATGGAAGAGTGGACCTGGCAGCTTAAGTCTGACTTTAGACTCAGGAATCCAGACCTAATTCTTCACTTCCCTATATAGAAGGAATTGCAGCTGACATTGTTTAGAGTTTTAACAGCAATAGTCAATCAACCACATTGCTTAAGTTAAGTTCTGCTCATCCAGCACCTGCCTTGTGTCTTTTAGTGCAGCTCACTGTTGGATGAATTCTGCTCACCTGGTGCCTGAGTGACTTGGTTCCAAATATGTGTCACAGGGTGGAGTTGCCTGGCATGATAAAGTTATATGTAAACTAATACACTAATAGAAGTTTAACACACGAGAGCTAAACAATAAACGTAATATGATCTCATTTGTGATGCACACAGGATGTGTTCCGCACAATGTCTTGGCTCTGTACCGGTGCTACTAGATGGTCTGCCTGGTAGATAACTGACTAACTGCTCTCGGGACGTTTCTGCAAATTAGAAGTGCACCTAGGTTTCCAGGGAGGTGTAAAACCCTGTAGAGATGCACTTTGTAAAAGTGTAAACATTCTACTAAATATCCAACCTCCAATCACTTTAGAAGAAATAAAAATGTTCCCTGTATAGAGTAAAAAAATGTTGCCCCTGTATGTATGAAATGAATATGTCTCTGTAGATGAAGTAAATGTTACCACTGTATATATAATATAAATATGTCCCCTATATAGACAAAATAAATGTTACCACTGTATATATAATATAAATATGTCCCCCATATAGAAAAAATAAATGTTGCCACTAGGTCTGATGCCGAGTAGACTGAATCGAATAACCACATTCAGTGTGTGGCAATTTAAAAAAAAACACACAGTAAACTGCCCCTTAGTAGATTTCCCCCCCTGATATCTTCGAGCACAGAGTCGGTGCAAAAACCAAGACCAAGACCGTATTACAAGGGACACAACCAAAAAATTATCCATTATTTCCTGTTAAATAAGATCATGAGAAAATTCATACATTCAAAATAAAATATGCACTTATTAGTAAATAATGTAGACATTGCATGATTATCACCTTTTAAAAATGTTTTGCAAGTGATACTTTTAGGTATATACAAACACTTCACTGATAAATACACAAGAATATATATTTTAAGAAACAAAGCAACAGAAAATGTGTGAAACAAGTGTGAATAAGTTCAGTATTTTCTTTGGGGAAAGTGAGAAATTTGCAAATGCCCCCTCCAAAAGAGTTATAAATGTCCTTTCACTATGTAAAACTCTCCTCTAAAAACATCACTAATCCAGTTGTCTTACAGTAGCAATGAGGAAGATTTTAGGGAAATCAACCAAGGCCATATGAAAATAAATATGTGCAATATACCTGTGTACAAGTAAATGATTTAAGCAGAGATATTAAGGGCTAGATTTACTCAGGCGGGATGCCGGCGGCTTTGAATTGAACTTGGCGCTTTTGCTTTAAATGACGGTGCTTTCGTGTGAGGGCGGTTTATTTGAAAAATACACCTGTCTCATGGCCTGTTATTATTGGCTACTTTCAAAGTCTGGAGATTTGACATCACAAGCCCTATATAAATCACTGGCCTGCCACTTTTTCTTTGATAGGGTTTTGAGGAGTTTTGAGAGAGGAGTTTGGTGGTTAGTGATTTGGAGAGAGTTGGTGATAGTTGGAGTATAGTGTTTGGTGGTGCGATTTCTGCTTGAACTGTGACTAGTCCTGTGGTATTTTTTTTTTTTGTGCATTTATTTTCTCTTTTTTTTCCTGTCTTGTATTTATTGTATTTGTCTTGTCCTTTGTCTCTGTTACTTGTGTGTGAGTGTGTTGTGAGTGTTTCTGTAGTTAGTGTAGTTTGTCCTTTGTGTTTGTCAGTTCTTCAGTGTTTTGTGTTTTTGGGTATTCATTGTGATTGTGAATATGTCCAGAGATAGGAGGGGAGCAGAGGCTGAGGAGAGGGAGATGGAGGTTGAGGGGGCAGAGGAGGGTGAGGAAGGCTTTGAGGAGTCAGGACAGGGCAGAAAGACCAAGACAGGGAGGAATGTCCGTTTCTCCCTTGATGAGAATTGTGTGCTGGTGCACATCATAGTTCCCTGCTATGAGGTCATCTTAGGGAACCTGGCAGCCCGTACTCCTCTAAGGCGGAACCACCAATTGTGGGGGAGAGTTTGTGATGCTGTTAACGCGATGGGCCCATTAAAGCGGACAGTGGCTCACTGCTGCAAGCATTTTTCTAACATCAAGAGGAGACTAAAAGAAAAAATGGCCGAGGAAAGGAGGTCAACAAGAAGAACGGGTGGAAGGCCCCCTCTTCGTATCGAAGCCATGATTACCCTCCAAACTGTGGATGCCCCTGTGTCTGGCCTCGACGAACATGCACCTGGGCCTGCTGAACCCACACCTCCACCTTTGGACCCAGCCAGAGAAATGGCCCTTTTAATTGGCCAATTTCAACAACTGCAAACAAGCTTTATGGACACCCAGACGAGGCACATGTCTCACATTGTGGGCCATTTGAGGCGGGCACACCGCAGCAACTCCCAAATTCCTGCAGCATTAAATAGAATAGCAACTGCTATAGAGCAGTCCAATGTTGGTATGGCCCAAATGACTGGAGCTGTGGAGGCTTTACATTCCACTGTAAGAGAGGTTAATGCCAACGTTAACCGGCTGGCAGGCCAAATTCATTCTGAAATTATGGCCCGTTTCCCAGCACCTTTGTCATCAGCCACCACCAGTACCGCTAGTACACCTAGCAGATCTCTGTTAAGTACTCCTCCAAGGAGAGGTGCTCGCACCAGGGGTGGGTGAAGGAGAGGAGATAGTGGCTTCCGAGGTGATGATGTGCCTGCACAAAGGCGGCGCTAGTGTCTAAAATATATTTTGTTTTTATGTTTTGCTATGCATGTGTATGCATTGTACATTTATTTCTTTCGTGTTCTAATGCAATAAATGCAGTTATATTTCAATGCATCTATCTTTCTTTTTTGCCAAGTAATCAAGAGTATACTGCTTGTAAAAAGCAATGCACTAATTTCACTTACACATTGACATCTGTCTGTAACTTTTCAGGGAGGTTCACATGCACCACATGAGGAGTACACACTATCCTCTGTTTTAAGGTTCCAATCTACTTATAAATTTAAGGTAAAAAATAAATTGCACTGACATCAAACACATTTTATAGCAATAACATTTTTTCCAAGTATGACCTTACATGTAAAGAAGTTTGTAATGAGACGGTCTCTAATCTGCCTCCCCCTCTGTGCTCTGCACATCACCAGATGGGACACGGACCCCTACTTGTTCACTGTCTACTGCAATAATCGGTGGGGTAAGTTGATGTAAAGCTACATTATGTATCAAACAGCCAGCCAGGATAATATCAGACACCTTTTCAGGTGCATACATAGCCACCCCACCGAAAGTCGGCGGGTTTACAAACACGCCTGATAGTAAATCTAGCCCTAAAGGACAATTTCATAGATTATAATATTATTATTATTCTTATTATTATTATTTATTATTTTATTTTTTGAAATTTATTTATTTATATGGTTCCACAAGGTTTCCGCAGCGCCGTACAAATACAAAGTACAATACGAACAGTGGATCATACCGGGTACAACAAAACAGAATGGAAGGCATAAAATGCAAAACTCCAATAGCTCCAAGCACAGCAAGTACAATGGCTCAGGAGAAGAGGAATGGAGTTGAGACAGAAGGGAAGAGGGCTCTGCTCGTAGGAGGTTACATGCTAAAGGGAGGGGGAAACAGACAGCAGGCACGAGAGGAGTCAATAGAGGGTATGAAGCACAAGAGGAGCGTGAACAGGCAAAAGGGAGAAGGAGAAGAAGGATGGAGAAGGTTAGGTGGATGGCTGGTAGGCTTTGAGGAACAGGTGGGTTTTGAGTACCCATTTGAAGAAGCTCAGATTAGGGGACAGATGGATGGTACAAGGGAGGTCGTTCCAATGGAGGGGGCAGCAGCACGGGTGAAATCTTGAATTCTGGTGTGGGATGAGGTGATCAATGCAGAGGAGAGGCGACGGTCATTGGCCGAGCGCAGGGAACGGGCAGGAGATGAATGAGTGGAGATACAAGGGGCAGTGGAGTGTGGAAAGGCCTTGTAGGTAAGGGAGAGGAGTTTAAAGAGGATTCTGTAGGGGAAAAGGAGCCAGTGTAGGGCAAGGCAGAGAGGAAAGGCAGGGGAGGAGCAGTGTGAGAGAAAGATAAGTCTCGCAGCCGCATTGAGAATAGACAGAAGAGAGGGGAGAGATGGGAGTGGTAGGCTGGTGAGGAGAAAGTTACAATAATCAAGACGGGAAATAATAAGTGCATGGATAATGGATTTAACAGCATCCTTAGAAATGAAAGGCCGAATATGGGCAATATTCTGTAATTGGAAGCGACAGAATTGGGCAAGGGATTGAATGTGGTGGGCAAAAGAGAGGGAGGAGTCGAGGGTGACACCCAGGCAGCGGAGTTGGGGAACAGGAGAGATGATGGTATTATTAACGGTTATGGGAGATCAAGTTGGGGTGAGGATTTAGAATGAGGGAAAACAATAAGTTCAGTTTTAGCAATGATGGGTTTGAGAAAACGTAAAGACATCCAGGAGAAGATGGCGGAAATGCAGTCAGAAATGTGAGAGAGGAGGGGGGAAAGGTCCAGGGAAGAGATGTAAAGTTGAATGTCATCGGCGTAGAGGTGATACTGGAGACCAAAGGAGGAGATGAGATCACCCAGAGAGGTATTCAACAGTGAGAAGAGAAGAGGGGGAGAACAAAACCCTGTGGGACTCCAACGGCGAGGAAGGAGGGTGGTCAAGAAAAATCAGGGGTGGAGACCTAGAAGGAGCGCTTGGCAAGGTAGGAGGTGAACCATGTGAAGAAGGTACCAGAGAGGCTGAGGGAAAGAAGGGTCTGCAGAAGGAAGGGTGGTCCACGGTGTCAAAGGCCACAGAGAGGTCCAAGAGAATGAGCAGGGACAAGTGACCCCTGTATTTGGCCGAGAGGAGGTCATTAATAACTTTGGCCAGGGCAGTTTCAGTGGAGTGGAGAGGGAGGAATGCAGATCGGAGGGGGTCAAGGAGGGTGTTATCTGAGAGGTGAATGGTGAGGCGTATGCATACAATCCGCTCAATTATTGGAGGCATAGGGGAGAAGTGATATGGGGCGGCAGTTAGCAAGAGAGGTGGGGTCGAGGTTGGGTTTCTTAAGAATGGGGGAGATAAAAGCGTGTTTGAAGGAAGAGGGGACAATGCCGGTGGAGAGAGACAGATTAAAGAGGTGTACAAGGTGGAAGCAGACAGTGGGGGAGAGGGAACGAAGGAGGTGTGAAGGGATGGGATCCAGGTTGCAGGTAGGTGCGGAAGAGGAAAGATAGAGAGAGTGGACTTAATTACCCGATATCGGGCGGAAGGGGCACCAGGATTGGATGCTGGGAGAAAGTGGACAGAAGATGGTGGCTGGAGGGTGAGGTGAGGAGGAGATGTCAAGTCTGATTGCCTCAATTTTCGAGGAGAAAAAGGAGGCGAAGTCTGTGGCAGAGAGGGAGTGCGGGATATGGGGAGGAGAGGTGGAGAGGAGAGAGTTTAACGTGTCAAAGAGGCAATGAGGATTGGAGGATTGAGAAGAGATGAGGGATTTAAAGAAGGATTGTTTGGCAAAGGAGGGGGCAGAACTGTAGGAGGAGAGGATAAACTTAAAGTGAAGGAAATCAGCCAGGCAGCAAGATTTCCTCTAGTGGCGTTCAATAATATGCCCACTTCTCCCAAAAGAACAAGAAGGTGCAGTTCAGACATACTTACTATAAGGATTAACTTTATGTAGAAACCTTATGGTCTGTCTTAAAAATCATCAGCTAGAATGCGGGTGGCCAAAGAAGTTGGAAGATAATGGCTCGTTAAAAAAACAGTACACAGCAAGCTATGGGTCCAGGGCATGTTGGCATTTGTGGTTCTTCAAGTGCCAGCATGCCCTGGCTGCCATGGATATGCTGGTGCATTTAGTTCTACAAGCACCAGCATGCCCAGACTGTTAATGGCAGCTCGTGCTGGCTGGGACTTGTAGTTCAACAAACAAAAATCGTGTTTTCTTTATTTTAAATACTTTTTTACGCAGTTATTACCCTACACTCACTGTCCCAGGGGTGTAGGAAGGGCCCTTGTGCTTTCAGCACTGGGCTAGGTATTCCTAGAGGGGGAGACTACACAATTGTTTTGTTGATCCCACTCCCTAGAGAACTTAGCCAAGTGCTGAACAACCTGGGGTTGGTTGTCATTATGGCAGGGGGACCCCCTGCCGCGTATCTCCCTGCTATAGTGCCACCATCCCCAGCTTGTTTGCCTAGTGCGTAAAAATCAAGGGGACCCCACACATTTTTTTTCCGATTTCCGCACAACCAGCAGTTGGCTGGCAGCGCTAATAGTCTTTAGAGGGGGAGACCCCACACTTTTGTTTTAAAAAAATCATGTTTGTGAGGGCAAAATCGTGTGATTTTTCCATGTAAAACTTTAAACCAATCAGAAAGGAGTATTTGTTTGAAAATGGCGATTTTCAGTTAAACACGGGTGAGGTTTAAAGAGTTGCAAATCACGAGAAATGAGCAGTGATTTTGAAGTTCAGACTAAAGATCATTATTTATTACATATGGCGCATTGGGGACGCAAATTGCTGAATATCTCTCACTATATGCAGCAATTTGAAATCGCTAAAAAAAAAATATTGCAGCTTGAATTATTTACCCCATGGACTTTTTTCCTATTTTCATTTTTTAACTGTATCCTCAAACTGCCATCAGAAATGCAAGCTGATACATCTTCCAGTCATCTTGTTATTTCACTTTCCATCGTCTTCTAGCTGGTTATATATAACCAAATCCAGTAGTCCCCTCCCACACATACCTCTCATACATTTCATTCTGATTCAGAACACTATGCTTTCCCTCACTTACATTAAAATCCTTTTAATGTGCCCTATTGAATGCAATCTCTGTCCTAAAAATAACAAAAGCATAGTTCACACAGTCAAACACTGCGGCATCTGCAGCCATTTCACTAAGTGGCCTGCACTTCATCCACAGCTCCAGGCCTGGAAGTAGACAATGAGGTGCACATTTACCATTCTATCAACTGTTCCATCACTCATGTTCCCATTTTTGAAGTACATACAATTTATATTTCCAACTACTTCCCCTTACCTTTTGCTATGTTTTACCTCCCCCTGTGTGACAACAACAATTCCATGAACAATTCTCTGCATGGCTCCCTCATTTCTTATTCTTTGACATTTGCATCATATTTATGGGCGATTCAACAACCTTATTGATTCTCCACATTCTTCCTGTGCCTCCAAACTACTGTTTCTAATCTCCTATCTTCTCTAACTGGACTGATTCTTCTAGTTATGGTGTTGGCCACTGCCCTGATCTTGTTTTTTACAGACTTTGTTCAGTTTCTGATTTCTTTAACACTCATTTCCCTTTTAGCTGTTCTCCACCACTTGCACTCTAACACGACCAAGCCTTCACATACCTGCAGAAATCTCAATAACTTTCTACCACTCTTCTACATTCTGCTGTCCTTATCTGGCAGTACCACATCCTAACCAAATCCTAGCAAACAGTCCTTTATTTAAGCTACTCTTTCCTCTCATGCTGCCTTCAAAAACTCTCCTGCAGAGTAGAACATCATTGGCATGAATCTAGTAATTCTCATGAATTCGTCATTGCTCTCAGGCTTTTATCCCCAAAGGCCTGTTAAATTAATTTAAATCTATTCTTAACCTTCCTACCCCAAAGTCTCTGATGACCTCAGGACAAGATTGACAAGTTTTGACAAGATTTGACATGAAGAGATATCCTTTTTTCCCCTAGCGACAACTGGCTCAATTCCTTTCCTGCACCTTCTCTTGATCAACAAATGTAGAAAAAGTATCTACTCTCTTCCTCTCCTTTCACTTTACTACCTGTCCAACTGACCCTATCCACTCACAAATCAGTTGATCATTGTCTCCTGTGATGCCAGTCTTAACTAACATCTGTAAACTCTCTCTCCCCACTGGTATATTTCAATTATTGTTCAAGCAGGCTGTAATTACTACTATTCTGAAAAAGACTAATTCTGACCCAAACTCTTGCAGATTACCATTCTATCTCCCCTCCAAGCTTCTTGACAGACTTGCCTACACTTACCTTACAAGTTCCTTTCCTCTCACAACCTATTGGATGCTGGCCATTACTCACTTATAATTCTCCTGGACCTCTCTGCTGTATTTGACACTGTTGACCACTCTCTACTCATGCACACATTACATTTCCTAGGTCTTCAAGACACTGTCCTATCCTGGTTCTCATCCTACTTATCAAATTGCTGCTTTAGTGTTCATTTCTCCTCTCTGCTTTCTCTGTCAGCTGGAGTACCAGAAGGTCGGTGCTAGGCCCTATACTCATCTCTATCTAAAACAATTCTCTCGGAAAACTAATAGGCTCCTTTGGATATAATTTGTTGAATGTGTCTTAGACCGGCGCTAGCCTCGCAAGATCTTTTGCTAGATGAAATATACAGCAAGCCTGAAATGAGAGGTCCCCAAGCCCTTTGAATACATGTATTAAGTGTAACATGATCCCCGTGTGATATAAATCAGAAGGAGAAAGAAAACAATGTAATATTGTTAAGGTAAACAGTAATGCTCTTATAAAACCAAGAAATCTTGCTCACCTATTAATGTGGTAATACAAATTTTAAATAGATGTAGAAAGTCACCTTCTTTATGTTGTTTCAAGCTGGGTTTTTAGTTAATTACTCCATTTGCTATAGTAGCTGTTCCCTTTAAAACCTACAAGAAATGTGCCCTTCATAGAAGAAGGAGAATAATAGTGAAATTATGATAGGACATTGCTAGACATATCTGAATATTCCTCATTTTTAAAGAGAAAAAGGGCTCATGAATAATTGTATAGTGTCAGTTTGACCATAAATATCTCAGTGAATTAAAAGCAATATGAACTGACTAAAACAAAGACATCATCCAGAAGGGGTTCATAATGAACCAGAAGGGGCTGAAATGGTCCTCTAATACAGGCCTGGCCAACCTGTGGCTCTCCAGGTGCTGTGAAACTATAAGCTCCAGCATGTTTGCCAGTAGATAGCCAGTCAATAGCTGGGAAAATATGCTGGGACTTGTAGTTTCCCAACTCCTGGAGAGCAACTGGTTGGCCTGGCCTACGCTAATGGATGAATAATGTATAATAGTAGACCTGTCCCTTGATGTATACTATATACTTCAACACCTCTTTAACATGTTTTGTAGGAGTTTTGCTTAATTCATCAGATGCTGAATGTCTCTCTGCCCTTTCATCTCGGTTGTCCTCTCACCATGTCAAACTCAATCTTTCAAAAACTGATTATATTCTCCCTACCTTATATCTGTATTTCTATAGACAACACAAAAATAAACCCTGCCCCTCAAGTTTACTGCCAAGCTATCACATTTTACTCAGAACTCTCCTTTGTTCCCCACAACCAGCCTGTATCCAAATCCTGTTACATAAATCTAAGAAACATATCCCATACTTGCCAACTCTCCCTGAATGTCAGGGAGACTCCCTCAAATAGGGGTGAACTCCCTCAATCCCTGAAAAGTCTGGCATTCTCCCTGATGTTGAGCCAGTGTAAGATGTGGTTGGCTTCGCCATCTGTGGCATGATGACACATGATGCCTATGGAGGTGGCCATTTTCATGGAGACCAAGATTAATCAAAGACTGACAGGTAAGACAACATGACTTCAGTAACGGAGACAGAAATGTAAAAGACACTTCAGTCTCTAAAGATTTATTAGCTGCTTTTCTTTAACACATAGTTGCCTACTCTCCGAGAATGTCTGGGAGACTCCTGGGAGAACCACTCTCCCTGCGATTCTCGCCCCCACAATAAATAAGTGGCGGGGCTTATTGACACAAATATTGTGTCATCTTAGCCTGCCCCCTGCTGTAATTGGCCACAATTGTGGCAATTGTTTAGCGGCAGGGCCAAAATGGTTTAATGTAAGTGTAGGGGGTGTATATTATGTGATGTGGGTGGACTGACCCACACAGTCAGGACTTTGTTCCACCTGTAGTAGTGACAGTTGAGGGGTATGTCCCACTTCACACAGCTCTGCTCATGAAGGGGGAGCTGCGTGCACCTAACTGTAGTGCATGCAGCATTGCCTGTGTATAAGATGGGGATAGGAAGAGTTGGAGAGCAGCCACAAACTGTCTAAAATTATAGCCTTGCCCCCATGCATGCTGGGCATGCCCACTGGTGGTGTGGAGTGGAAATCCCTCTATACAAATCCTGCGTTTGCCATTGCAGTCTACACACATGCAGTATCTCACACAAACTTTACTTTACCGGCATATTTTAATTCATGCACTATAGTCTCCCACAATGACTATTGAAAATCATTTCTTATCGGTCTTACCCTAACCAGACTTTTCATTTTGTAAAGCTTTCTTTTACTGCTGCTCCACTCTATCATTGCATGAATTGGCTGTCTGTAACTTATGGAATGAAATATAAAATACTTCTAACATACAAAGTCATTAACAAAACTGTACCATCTCTTACCTTGTCTCAATCACACTCTTTACCTGTTCCCTTTCCCGATTACGGGACTTCTTTCTCCCTCTTACAACAAGACTTTCTCCTTGGTTCCAAACCTTCAAGTGTTGCCTGAAAACTCACCTCTTTAGGCAAGCTTACAGAATTCCTGAGCCAACTTCTTAACCTCCCTAGTTTAGTCTACTATCTCTCTACACTGCTCACTCGCATGTACATTTATTTTCCTTCTATATTCAAAAAACCTCTGACCCGTTAGTGAGTCACATATCCCCAATAAGCACATTGTCCCTGTACAAAACTGGCTGCACCAATATGGAATAAGTGGCTCCTAATATCATCTATCAAATTCTATTTCCGTGGGCAGCACGGTGGCTTAGTGGTTAGCACTTCTGCCTCACAGCACTGTGGTCATGAGTTCAATTCCCAACCATGGCCTTATCTGTGTGGAGTTTGTATGTTCTCCCCATGTTTGCGTGGGTTTCCTCCGGGTGCTCCGGTTTCCTCCCACATTCCAAAAGCATACTAGTAGGTTAATTGGCTACTAACAAATTGACCCTAGTCTCTTCCTGTCTGTGTGTGTGTGTATGTTAGGGAATTTAGACTGTAAGCTCCAATGGGGCAGGGACTGATGTGAATGAGTTCTCTGTACAGCGCTGCAGAATTAGTGGCGCTATATAAATAAATGGTGGTGATGGTGGTATTTCTATATATATTGTAAGCTTGCAAGCAGGGCCCTCTCACTATTTTGTCTGTCTCTTAATACTTAGTCTTTTTATATTACAGTGTTTGTCCCCAATTATAAATTTATTAATAATAATAATAATAATAATAATAATACATACATACAAGTCCCTAGTCTTCTTATTTTTACACACCCATACTTAATTTTGTTAATAGCAGTAAATTCTAAAACAGTAGAGGTCAAAACACTAGATTCTCAGCCTCACTATCAAATACTCCAGATAAATATATGACACTGATTAAATACTTTTTTTTACCCTGATATTCAGTCATAGATGGTCTATGACTCACTTGTGGAGGTACAATTTTGATCATACAGTGAAAGTTATTAAGCTATTTGTTATTATTTCAGCGATAGCTAGAAAGTGTATATTACATCACTGGATTTACGATCAGCCCCCTATTCCTACTCTTTTTAAGAATAAATTATTGTTTGTGTTTAGGATGGATTGGCTGGTGACATTGTTACATAAAGAAATTTATGTTGAAAAATTCTTTCTTATTTGGGAAAGTTTTATTAGTTGTTTGCCGAGTTCTACACAAATCCTTATCTATCAGTGTTTCCGTTATACTACTTGGTATGGAACTCGAATAATATTGGAAGATCCTACTGGAGGATCTGGATTGAATTGATGGTTATATTTGCTAATTATAATGCCTCCAGACTTTCCATTATTATTTTCTTTATTATTTGTTTTAGGGTATTATCTGTATGTAGAGAATTCAATTATGCAGTGGTATGTATTTATCGTATTGTGGTACTATGTTACTCCAACAAAAAAAAATGTCTTAAAACAGTGAAAGTTATCAACTAACATTGCTCAAAGGTGTAAATCTGCACTAAAACCATAGAAACCAATTAGACACTTGCATTCATTGTCTAACTTGCACTACTAGCTGATTGGTTGCTATGGCTTTAGTGAATATTAGAACTTTGAGCAATGTTAGTAAATAACCCTCAGCATATGTACAGCGACACAAAGCGTTTGTATTATTCCAACAACAGCATAGTAGCAGAATATGCTAGGAGTTATAATTTAATACCATGTAAGTTATCACCCCCATTTCTTGCATTGCATGGACAGAATTGTTATTCATTTATGTAAAATGTCCAATCAGTTTTTTTTGTATAGTACCCCAAAAAAATAAATGCATAATTGTATTTATTTTTATTTTTTTTCTACTTTGGTATACTATTTTATTTGGCTCTTAATTGTGATAACCAGTTAAATAGTGAATCTTGTTTCACAAAAGGCTTTGTGTGCACTGGTAATAAGACCATTTGCACACAGCAGATGTGTTTTCATCTTAAAATGTTTTCCAGTGGGAT
Source organism: Mixophyes fleayi (assembly GCF_038048845.1). Lineage (NCBI taxonomy): Eukaryota > Metazoa > Chordata > Amphibia > Anura > Limnodynastidae > Mixophyes > Mixophyes fleayi. The sequence continues at coordinate 140,270,104 of NC_134402.1, forward strand.
TTTCAGGGCAATAAAATCAAAAGCGGAAAAGGGAATGCTTGAAAATCACAAGCAAAACAGGCACAAAGTATTTATATAATGATGGATGTAACAAAATAAAGAGGAGTGATTTACTTATACTTGTCCCTAATTTATCTAACTACATGCTCCCTTGCCAGATCACTGACAGAAAATAAAACAAATTTATGGCCAGATCTCACTTTTGCATAGGGGGAGGTAGGGTTGTGATCTTTCACTTTTCTGAGTGTGAAGTACTTTAATATGTTGGTTTTGAATTGCCATTTAAAATAAAGTGTTGATAAAGAATAATTTTGTGTGAAGCTGAAAGGATGACAGTAGACGATTAATACAAATGGTTTGCACACAATTTTATAAACTAATGGTTATTATATTTGATTTTTGTTTAAATAGTTCCAGCTCTCTCTCCACATAGAATAGTTTTCTGAGCTTCAAGAATTATACAATTACAAATATATTGATGATCAAATGCCAATTACAAAGAAAAAATTTGTACACATAAAAAAATAATTCAATGTAAACCCAAACACATTAAAAATTATTAATCAAGCACTAACATAAAATAGAGATGCTCAGGCTCGGTTCCTCTGGAACCAAATGCACACGAACTTCGGGGATCCGAGTACTGAGCCGAGTCCCACTTTTTCGGAATTGAAAATGAGGCAAAACGTCATTATTATGTCATCGGATCTCGGATCTCGCGAGTTTTGGAATCTACAAATACCGCCCTCCACAGCGATCTAGCGCCATTTGAGAGAGGGACACAAAACGGGTAGTACAGAGAGTAGAGCAGTTGGGCAGGCAAAGTTATAGAATTGAAAGAGGAGGGTGTTAGCAGTGTTCAACAAAGTAATTAGTGACATTCAGGAGAGCTCCATTGCTCCATTGCTAATTCTGCAGTCAAGTTCTACTGTGTTAAATAGGTAACACACAGAAAGAAGAGCTCCAGTGTTAAATCTCATTGCAGAAAAATACAAATAATAGTGGTACAGGGTTGATGTAATTCTGCAGTCCAATTCTACTGGGTTATATAGGTAACACACAGAAAGGAAAGATCCAGTGTTAAATCTCATTGCAGATCAAATACAAATAATAGTGCTTACAGTGTTGATGTAATTCTGCAGTTCAATTCTACTGTGTTATATAGGTAACACTAAAGGAGAGCTGCGTTGGTAATTTTCATTGCAGAAAAATACAAATCCTACTGCTGTCAGGGTTGGTGTAATTCTGCAGTCAAATTCTACTGTGTTATATAGGTAACACAAAAAGGAGAGCTGCATTGCTAATTGTCATTGCTGAAATACAAATAATAGTTCTTGCAGGCTTTTCTTCTGAATTTGCACCAAAAAGTGTAAGTGTTATATACACCCAAAGAGAAGAGCTCCATTGCTCCACTAATAATTGTCATTGCTGAAATACAAATACTAGTCCTTGCAGGCTTTTCTTCTGAATTTGTACCAAAAAGTGTACGGTGTTATATACACCCAAAGGGAAGAGCTCCATTGCTCCACTGCTAATTGTCATTGCTGAAATACAAATACTAGTCCTTGCAGGCTTTTCTTCTGACTTTTCTTTTCTGCCACTGCTGTGTGCCAATGTGTCCTAGATGTGGTAGGAACTGCCTTGTGTTTGAGTCATTTCTCTGTCGCTTACCATTCAGCCAGATCACTGCAGAATTTGTCGAAAAGTGTATGAAAATAATATTGTGACCTGTGAGGTGGTCAAAATTGACTGTAAATGACTTGAAATTAGTGTTATTGAGGTTAATAATAATGTAGGATCAAAAAAAAGAGCAAAATTATGTGATTTTAGCAATTTAAAAAAAAAAAAAAACAGATCCAAAACCTAAACACACGAGGGTGGCTTTGCCAAATCCAAAACACAAAAGCTAATCCAGATCCAAAACCAAAACCAAAACTACTTCACCGGGGTGAGTGAGAATCTCTAACATAAAATATATAAGGCTGAACTTTACTGCTTTCTTTTTTTTTAATGACTTGGTAAGTATGTACCATTTTTGTTTCCTATAAGCTTAGTATGTGTTTGCCCATAATGTAGTTTTTTTTAACCTTACTGCCATCTAATAATAATTAAAATAAGAATATATGTCAGTGAGAAAATAACTGCAAATGTTTAGTTATTCTGTGCAACAAATGAGAAGGGCACCATTTCAGTAGCTATCACAGCCAGTAGCTGCATTATTTATAAATTTTAGCATGAAACGAAAATATAGTGATATTGCATAAACTGTAAAAAAAGACACATAAGCGGAAAGAGGAAATTAAACTGACCAGTGGAATAAGGAGAGGAGAGGAAACGGAACCACGCACAACTAAAATTACAATGTAATTAAGCCAACAGAATACATTCAAATATTACATAATTCCAAGAGTATTGTCTTTGTATAAGAATGGGCAAATTATCCACCATCAAATTTACCCTATTTTATAATTATTTATTAGGGTTATTACTGTTATGCTAGTGAATTATGTAGAGAAGTTCATCACTTCTTAGAATAAATTCAGATCTTGTAGGTGGTTACCCAATAAACCTGATTACACAAATATAGCCAGCAGACTTATATACTTGCATCTTTCCTTTATGTGTTGTAAGATATAGAAATGAGGTCAAGGCAAGAAGCAAACAGCTTGGTCAGACACCAGCTAGTCATGGTTCAGAATCACAAAACAAAGCTGGAAGCTTTGATAAGACACAGGTAGGCAGCCAATTTCCCTGATTGGTCACAAGAGGGATTCAGATGCAAACAATAATGCTTGTCAACTATGTTGTCACCATATGGTATCAGGAGATAGTGGATACCTTACTGTCAGCCAAAGTTAGCACTTGCAGGACAGAGGCGTGGAGTCCTACAGACCCCCCTGGTTTTCACCAGGGACCACCATAAGGGGGTTTGGGCTTTGCTGCAAGGAAATCTGCAGACTGTGGCACTCTGAACTGCCCCTTGGTGTGAAAGCTGGTATCTAGTGGATGAGAGGTGCCGAATCAGTATGGAGAAGATGGATAAGACCTGTTTAAATGGGCTCTCCTGATTGAAACAGGTGATGCTGGTGATGTCTTCTGTCAGCTGCAAGCATAAAAAAGAGGAAGGCAGAGAACCTGGGGAGACAGTGGCGGACTCCCGATACGCTAAGTAAAAGCCAGACTCCAGGTTTGACGTGTGACATAGCGAAAGGCTTTGCGTAATTACACAATGTATATAGATTCAAATTGGTGAGGCTACTGCCCTTGAGCTGGTAGACCATGGTTCATATTCCGAGTCAGGTATCTAAAAAAGTTGGTTCATGAACATATGCTAGGGCTATTTACAGTTTATCTACAAATACCTATAAAGAAAATAAGTTGCAATATATGGTTGTATATTGGTGGTATGTTTTTAAGATTAAAATTATATTTTAACCTATTCTGTTATGTAAATACAGCTACATAAGTCTTTTAACAGTTTTATAGAACTATAAAATGGACACAAATGATGAAGGTCATGCTGGTAGAGTGGTGGTAGAGACTCACAAATTCCAAGTAGGTCTCAGCGACTCCCCGGGAGAGCAGGACATTTTTCCACATCCACCAGGAAGTGGGCAAGATGGAAGCTGTAATTATGAGATTTATGGTGAATTGCGTGCCCACCCACGGCAAAACGAAGTTTCTGCATCATGGCGTCACATGGGGAGGCCAAAGTGACACGATTCATTCCGCCCCGCCACTCCCAGAGGGCAACACTGCAAAGTTTGCAAGTATGGTCTGTCTATCTATCTATCTATCTATCTATCTATCTATCTATCTATCTATCTATCTATCTATCTATCTGTCTATGTTTGTAAATCCAACACTACATCACATGGCCCTATAGCAAAATTTTGGGGAGAGCCTGGTTATGCAGTATGTCTTCTGGCAGCCTCAGCTCTGTTCTTCTGTGCATGTGCTGGGGCCTGCATATGTGCAATGAAGTCAAGTCCTGTTTCAGCTTCATTGCACTGGTTCTCAGGTTGACAGTGGGTGCAGACAGTGGTGGAACTACAGCCGCTGTAGGGGTATTGTGATTTCTGGTCCCCCCTTACCTCAGGGTTCTGTAGCAGCTGCACCCACTGAAACAGTGATAGTTCCGCCATTGCCACTGTCTTAACTTAGCTCTCAGTGCTAGCAGTAAGCAGCTGAAATCTGTTAATCATGGAATGTAATCAACCCCTTCAAAAGCAATTCTGGTTCAATCTGTGATTTCTTTGTTCAATATTCATATTTGCTATAATAATGAATGTTATGACTTTTCCCTTTCATTCAAGTTTTTTTCTGACTTAGCTGCATGTGATTATTGCCTATCCCGCAAGTACCGTATTGCTCACCTTATTGCCTTTTTTGTAATAATTTTTCAAACACCACTCTATCCTCTACCACGGTATCCTGTTGACAGTTTTGCTTCACATACATACAGCACAAGATATTTAAATAATATTGTATTAAAAAGAAAAAATATTAAGTCTAGTTTACTTTCAAACAAGGAAATTCTGCACATTGTATATTTCTGCAAAGAACACTTTGTGATTTCATATCTTCTGATTCTTATGGTAGCCAGGGAAACAAAACGTATAGTCTCAGCGCAAATTGTAACCTCAGTAGAAGTTAAATTTTTTAAAACAATTGTTGTGGATATTATGACATGTCAAAAAGATTCTAACAGTTGTGGATTAACAATATATTGTACCCAAGACATTACTCAAATCATTTCCTGCAGTATATACTTCCACGTTTGGCCTTTGATAAACCACTGCTGAGTTAAATTATACTGGTATAGGGTTGTCAAGCCTTGTAAATAATTTTATTCATAAAAATTGTATGCCAGATATTTTATTATGAACTCTACGTAGCATATAGAAGAAAAAGACTTGGCATTAAGGCTTTAACAACCTTATTCAATCTCTACTGTTCCTCTTTACCATTTTTTTGTCTTCTGTGATTTTGGATATTCCTATGACAGTAAATTTACCTTTGGCAGTCATCAGGCCTACATCATACAGCTCTGGGGTTAGAACTGTAATAATTACTGCCAGAGGCAGTATCACTAACACTTTAAAAGGAATTACACATAGTCCAGTGTTTTTCTCAAAGGCAGTTGTCTACCAAAAATACCAACTTTGTCTTTCATAGTGAAAATTATTAGAAAATAGCAGGTCTTTGATAATATGAAATGTGTCTTCCTCTAGGGGAACAACAGGCAGTATGTTTCTTTTCTGAGCTCACAAACTATTCTAAAAATCAAACATGATCCTGATAGAGGCACATAAAAATATGATCATCAACTGTATAATAAACCCCAACAGTGCCAGATGAACACTTCGGAGGTAAGAAATTGATAAATATGTTGTTATTCACAGATTTTCAGCAAACTCAGTTATAGTCATATCCTTAAATGACAGTTTCTATTCAGTTACTATTTTTTTTTTTTGCTTCATAAGATTTGAAGAATGTACATTTGTTATGAATGAGTTCTGCATTAAAGACAGCTACCTTTTCAAACAGCAATTTAATATGTTTGGTCCACTGCTTTTTATTTACACTTGTACAGTTTCTTTAATGAAATATGCAAACTATATAATTATTTTGCATAGCCACACCCGTAATTTTACTCTTCATTGTGATCCAAAATAAGTAGTTAAAAATATATTTTACCTATAAATTTAACTTATAATTTTGTGTTACATAATATGATACAAGAAGCAATTTACTGGTGTTTCATGTAAGATTTTGTTTTTTTAAAACTCTATTTAACAAGTGATCAACATATGAAGAAAATAACACATACCGTATTTGCCGGTGTATAAGACGACTGGGTGTATAAGACGACCCCCAACATTTCCACTCAAAATATAGAGTTTGTTATATACTCGCCGTATAAGACTACCCCCTCTTCCGCACACCTTCCACACACCAAATAAAACGTAACAGAACATCAGATTTGATTTCAACATGTTAATTTATATTCGAATGCCTATGACATGCAGTAAAACTGTCACAAGGCTGTATGTTATCAAACATGTACAGTAAACATAAAACAGTGCAAGTTTATTAAACGTAATTCACTAGTCAATGATAGAAGGAAGATAACAAATAGAGGGAGAGAGCAAGTGCACACTTACCACTTGGCATAATCTTTAATGCTTTTTCATTTGATTTCCAGTCCCGAACCATCTTTTCTGTTACTCCATATTGTCTTGCAGCAGCACAATTATTATGTTCCATGGCAAAGTTTACAACTTTAAGTTTAAAACTTGCATCATATTTCTTTCTTTTTGCTGGTGCCATGATAGGGTTGATAGGGGTTTGACTGCTGGACATTTTCTATGCTGTATTGTGCTGTACAATGGTGCAGTACTGTGGTTGGCTGTTGGCTGTATACAAAGCCTGATTGGATTGGTCCCTGCTCCCTGTCTACCCTCCCTATCAGCAGAACGGGCAGGTCACGCCAAAAAGGCTGGCACCCCTGTATCGCTGCTGATGCTCGCCGCAGCCACGCTGATGACCCGCCGCGGCCGTACTGGGTACCGCGCGATACTGGACCCGGTGTATAAGATGACCCCCCCACTTGGAGGCATGTTTTTCAGGGCAAAAAAGTAGTCTTATATGCCAGCAAATAGGGTACCTGTAATCATTTTAGTACAAAGCTTACAAAAAGGTTAATTGTACAATATCGTAACAATAAGTAGAATAGCAAACCAGCATACCCTGTATGTTGCATTGCTTTTTAAAGTTTGGGAGTAGCATATAAAGGGGAAATGGAATAGGGGTGAGAAAAGTGGGGGTGGTAATCCGCGATGGGAAGGGGAAAGTGGAAGGGAGATAGAAAGGACAGGTGACATGTTGCTCATAATAATAAATCTGTGCATGAAAGTTCACAATTCAATGAAAGTAGTCATGTGAAAAAAAAGTGGTACACGAAAATGCAAACGAATCCCTATTGGGTCATTCCCACATTCCTGCTCCTCTGCTTCTCTGCTCAGTTTAGTTCTTTAGAACCCAGCATGCTGAATTTCTTTATGATATTCTGGTATTTTTGTTTTTACTTAGTTAATGTATTGGCCACCTAGTGAATTTGAAATAAAGTATGTAAAAGCAATTTCAATTCAGGTTAACCTGACACTTTTTAGTATTACATATCCAAATCGACTTCATCCAATTATTGGATGAAGTCATTCTAGATGAATAAATATTGATTGTAATTTTGTAGTTTTCCATGTGATTGCAATTAGTACGCCATGTCATACCAGGGTAAATACGCAATCGCACAGTTAAACAGAGTAAATACACTTACATTTGCACACTCATACACATGTAAATAGTTCACTTTTAATAAAGTTCCAACTCCCATCATTTTATTAGTAAGACTTAAAGGATATTTATATAAGATAAATTTACATTAAACGTATTTATGGGTCAGGTCCTAAGAAATGTTTGGTCTTATATTAATCCACATTTTAACAGCATAAATCCATTATCATCAGAGAAGCGATCGCACATAGCGATCAATAGTTATGATTAGTATAAGTTTATTTCTCAAAAGTACTCTATTAGTGGGTTGGTTTAAACCAGTTTTAGCAAGTTCCCTTAGGCAAGACATGTGCACAGCTGTTGAAGTAACTTGCCCCCACCTCTGGAGAGGAATCCTTTGAACTGACCTATGGCCTGCACTGTACTTGACCTTCTTAAACCTGGACCAATGAAGAACTTTGTTAGTATTGTGTACATTGTGACATCGTCACAAATTTTTCAAACTGAACTGCATAAAACCAAGACACTGGGGTAGCAACAGTCTCTCACCAAGCAGACTTCAGAAATGATAGGCTGTTACTGGATTTCAGTGCACTGCATAATGTATTGGTTATGCTTTCTTGTATTTTGTTATACTTTCTTATACTTTGCTGTAATTCTGCTATATTTTGCTATTAAATATCTTTGTGCGTTGGAATCCCACTGATCGCATTGGACAATTTTTATTGCTGACAATAGAAACAGAAATAACAATTTGGGGGCTTGTAGCGATGCCACACTACTCAAGAATTCGCAAAACCTACGGCTTTCAGTTCACCAAGGGTGGGAGATGTTTCATAAACAGTTCTGAACGTAATTTGTCCTATGCCTTTTTATCATCCAATGTTTCTAAACAAACATCCGCTTCGTAATCTAAGAGGTGCCGGTGATAATCTAAGGACAGGAATGAAAAATTGTTTCTTTGTCATGTCAGTTCGCAATTAATACGTGGTTTGTTTTCATAGCATTCACATATATTCTCTGCACTGTATTGCCACATGTTTAAATGGTTATATTGATAGATATTGCTGTTGTATTTTTATAGTGAAAGGAATTGTTAAAACCTCCGAAAAAGTTATTACAAACATTTGGAAAAATATTTTTCTGCACAGAAAAAAAGGTGAATTGTGAATTGTGTGATTGTGAAAGTAAAGTGACTGTTGAGGAAACAGGGTATAAAATTGACGTTGAGGTAAGTGTACGAGGTAAACATTGAAAACAGAGGTTTTCATCATAATTCCAATTGTAATCGTCGATAGATAATTAGTATCTGTAAGCTGTGCGATCGGACCACACGGCATTGTCTACGCAACCTATGTATATAATTGTATTTTCATTATTTTTTAATGTTTTGTCATGAATGCCTATATTATTATTAACAGGTAATATTGATTCTTTATTTTTTTTTCAGTGCGTTCTTTTACGAATTTATATTCCGCATATGTATTGAACATATTTTGCAGTGTCCTTAATTACGTGCGTTCTGAAACAAACGCACATTGTGCTCAGTATGCGTGCCTTGATGAATCAGGCCTGAAGCCTCTATCCTTTTCCTCCTACTCTACTATCTTTCCACCTGTCCCTTTCCCAACACAAATCAATCGTTCTCTGTCTCCTATCTCATCCTAGCCTTATCTAACATTTGCAATCTTTTCCTGTCCATTGGTATCGTGCATCATTATTCAAGCATGCTTAGTATTTTCTATTCTGAATAAAACTAATTTCTAACCCAAATTATCTCTCAGATCCTTCCTATCTCTCAACTGCCCTACCCCCCCCCCCCCAAGATATATTATATTATATATATATCTGAAGCAATTGGTTTGCACCCCAAAAAATAATATTGTGCTCTGCGGAAATTAATAAAAGTAAAAAATGACCAGCACTTTTTTGCTTTATTTTAGCAGCATATGTAACAGTAAATTCATCTGTTGTTATAATTTCATTCAGGCAATAAAAACATAATTTAAAATAAATACATGGTATTAATAATATGAAATAATAAATAATAACTTGAGTATGCAGCAAGTTTTATCCTGAGTCATATGGCTAACTCCAGTGTGACATTTTAGGCATGGTTTTCCAAAGCTACTAAATTTAAGAATTGTGTGTGAATGAGCTGCTCACAATCCTTGTGCTACTGTAGAAGAAACTCTGGATATTCTAAACCCTGCTATCCTTCAAGGGTTTGAAAAAGCTAATTCCACTGTGCCATTAAGCACTGTTTTCAAAATCTCCTAAATTTAAGAAATGTGTGTGGATAGTAGCTTATTATAAAGTCCTCTTCTCTCGTAAGGTTTCAGAACCAAATGTCATTGTGCTGCTAGGCACCCTTCTTTTACAAGGCAATAGCTGGGTGTTCACTCTCAGGGTTCCAGAAATTTCAGATAGTACATCCAATCAGACTTGTCCATTTATTGAAAGTGAGAGTTCTTCACAATTTGCAAGGGAATAATTCTGTAGTCCCTCCTTGGTCTGCCTCATTGTGCATTCACCTTGTGTGCTGGCAACTAATAGAGTATTAGTATTGTAATGTGCAGCTGCATTGCACAGCTTTACTGCTGCTGTCACAGATCAGTTTATTGAACAGGAGCTTTCCAGCGCTAGTACTTCTTACTACCTATTCACTTGCAAAGGCTTTGACCAGTGTTGCACGCAATGTTGCTAATTGTGAAGTCATTATAGATAGTAAATGAGTGTACATTAATGTAAATTATATAAATATGAATATTGAAACAAAAACAGATAAAAAAATTGCATGTTTTTAGAATTACATTTTTAATAAATCCAAAGCCAAAATCAAAATAAAAGCCTGGTTTTGCCAAAACTAAAACCAAAGCTTAAACATTCGGTTAGGTGCTAATCTCTACTTAAAATTAGTATGATTTTGCAATGAACGAACTCTTTTTCAATGTCTAAAATAGTCATATTTTGTATTACATTATTATTTTATTTTTTGAAATAAGCTTACAAATTGGAACACTGGAACATTGTTTGCTCCATCTAGCAGCATGATACAGTTTCATTCTCCCTCCTCCATTCTATGGTGCATGCAGGGGCATTAAAAGAAATGAGTGGAGCGTGTGCCACATTAGTGACCCCCCCCTCCATCTACATCCCTACCAACACTGGAATCACATGCAGTTCATTATGGAAATATAGTAATAAAGTAACCCTCAAAATATCAAATTTCAGAGCTGGATCACATTTCTAAATATGTGTTGTGTTTTTACAATGCAACTAGTATATACACAACAGTTTATGTCTACTGGAAGAAACTGACAAACTGAACGTTTAACTAGTGACCCATAGTAATTCTTAACCATAAACTTGTCACAACTCATATCCGCACACCCCAAAATGTTATAAATGCATCACATCTCATAGCCACACCCTAAATAATATAAAAATGTATAATATCTCAGTCACAAACCCAAAAAGCATTGACCCCAAATGACATCACCTAAATGTGTTCCATCTCATAAAAACACAATCGCTATAATCACATACATGTGTCACATCTTAAAGCCCCAATAATGTCACATGTGTTGCTATATATCACATCTTATAGCCATTGACATAATGGTTTCCTTGGTTATGTAAATATCTATGTAATTTAATTATATAATGTAATGTTGTATAATGTTATAAAGTATAATGTAAGGACATGATTTCACAGAAGCATGCTTAGAAAATCTTGAAAGCAAACTTCCTGTAGTTCAAATATTACATTTCATATATATTCATAAATGACCTAAAATCTTGTGAATATTAAAATGGCCATTGCTTTGAAAAGGTACAGGTCAATGAACCCCAGAAAAATCAGCCTAGGCCACACTAGAAATAAAACTAGGGAGAAGGAAGGGGTCGCTGAGTCTAAAAGCAGAATAGAGGTGGAAGTGAATCAATTAGAACCCCAGCCAGATGGATGGGTCTTGGGATTAGCCTGCAAACAGGTACACATTTTCAATCATTGATCAGGGTGATGCTATTACTACATGGGATAATGCATAGCAAGAAAGAAGGCATGAATATCTACATGCAACAGAGATTACAAGGGGATTAAATGTCCCTCCCCCTTCACCCCCCTCCCTATGCCGCTTCATTCCCTCTGCACCCAATCACTAACCTTGTTGGTTATCTGCCTCCATTCATCATAATTGTTTCTTTGTATTTACAAGGACATATGAGGACAGAGAATGGACAGACATAAGCCATAAGGTAAAGAACTCTGCAACTGAGAGCTTATATCAGATGTGGCATCTGCATTTTAAAATTGGTCTTCATGTGGGACTTTGAATTATATACTGGTCTGCATTATATTATTGTCGAGATGTGGGGCTCTGCATATTATACTGATCATAAGCAGATGTGATTCTGGTAAGACGGATTTATATGAAAAAATTAACAGAGGAGTCACTTTCCGGTAAATCAACAAACTGTCATAATTAAGTAGTCTTTGTCAGCTATGAATCTGTAACATGTAGTATGTGAGCTGACTTAATTACAACTGTCTGTTGATTTACAGGAAAGTGCCTTCTCTCTTTATTTGTTTGTGTGCGCAAATGAGTGGCATGCACTGGTATTGGACTTTGTAATTTGCATGTCACGTAAATAATGCTACTTTGCATTGTTAAGATGGGGCTGTGTTTTTTCTAAATTACACTAGACATGTAAAGCATTAGCCACAAACCTTAGTCTCCTCAAGACTTTTCATCATCATCATCATCAGTTATTTATATAGCGCCAACATATTCCGTAGCACTTTACAATTGGGGACAAATGTAATAAACTAATAAACAAACTGGGTAAAACAGACAAAGAGGTGAGAAGGCCCTGCTCGCAAGCTTACAATCGACTTTTGTACTTTGTTGGTGACTGCGCTTGACCTTGATAATATTTGATATTGTTATTGATATCAGAACAAATATTTTACAGTGGATGAGAGATAAATTTGATCTATTTTAGTTCTGCATTTATCCACTATGACTGATTTCATTATGGGGTCTTTGCATCAAGCTAATTTAGCACTTAAAGGATGCGTAAACGACTTTTTCCGTATCTTTTAAGTTTAGTAGCTATGCATTGCATGCCTAACAGAGGAGATATGGCAGAAATCTCCTCCATTTAGGCAAATACCGTGCAGCATTGCAATCCCCATAGATTAATATGGGGACTGTAATGTTCTGCAATGCATGAAGCTTTGATAAGCTTTGCATTGTGCAGACAGGTAATGCCATCTCAGGATGGCAATACCTGTCCTTTCCTATGGAATTCTGCTGAAGCCTCTCTGGCTTCGCAGCATCCGTTACAGAGGAAGCGCCAGGGCCATCTTTTCCATTGCGCACGATGGGCAGCTGCCCAGGGGCCCCACGGGCAAGGGGGCCCCATAGGCACGGCTCTTAATGAGAATAAATAATCCTGCAAAAGAAAAAAACCTGCAAAAAAAACCTTCAAGGGTCACTGAGCAAGTACATCTATCTATCTCTATCTCTATATATCTATATCTATATCTGTATCTGTATACATCTATATATCTATATCTAGGGGCCCCGGTGCACTGCTTTGCCCGGGGGCCCATAATGTTGTTAAGATGGCCCTGGGAAGCGCACAGCACTTCCTCCTTTCAACGGCAGCGCTAGGTTGTCAGTAAATAGGAAAATTTAATTGCACCACAGGAGTCACTTCGCCGGTGCTCCCAGAGTATCCCCGGCATGGTGCATTGCAGCAGTACTTAAATATGCATCGTTGAGATTGCAAATTTGCAGGTACCTCACATTATTAATGCATAGACTACATTTTTATATAGTACATTTTTACACTTTTTTGTTTTTATTACATTTGTGTTTATATGCATAAAAATGCACCTGGTTGGTACAAAAGGCGTATCACAGCCGCAAGGTCTATTTGTAGTATAGTATAGTATAGTATTTCCCATGACAGTGTGGGTAATCCCTTATACTATAAATAGACCTCACGCAAGAGCTAAGTTCATTGCGTATTGGAGCTTCTACAGTGTAGAAGCTGTTTAGCGTCGTCTGTGATCTTTTTTATTTTTTTTAACCAAGCATGTTCCGGTTTGTATTACTTGTATCTTCTGGCTGAAGACTGCAAGCAACTAGAGGGCCCTTCTGGCCAAGAAGAAATGAAGACTGCAAGCAACAAGGGGGGATTTTTGCCCAAGAAAAACAGAAGACATTTACAAGCAGGACTTTGGAATTACAAATACTTTTGGACATTTACAAACAGGACTTTGGAATTACAAATACTTTTGAACATTTCTAGCACGGACTTTGCATACAAATTTATATGGACATGGTCAAGCAGGGACTTTGGATACAAATTTATATGGACATAGTTTTCAAGCATTTTTGGATTAAAAGCTGCTGACGAAAGAAGAAGAAATCTGATTGGTAAATATTTTGGAGTTTTCTTATTTTTAATAAATGTATGTGGTATGAATGAGGATGTGTATTGTTTTTATTGGGATTTTATTAATTTTATTACAAGTATGTGGTTGTTAAGAGGGTGTTGTGGTTTATTTAACATTTTGTTTTGTGGAACTACAGGTCCCAGCCAGCGGTGGGTGTCAGGGCATGTTGGCAGTTGTTGTTCTCCAAGTGCCAGCATGCCCTGGCTTCCATGGGTTTGCTGGTGCTTGTAGTTATACAAGTATCATCATGCCCACACTGTTTATCGCAGCCCGGGCTGGCTGGGACTTGTAGTTCCAGAAAACAAAATGGTGTCTGTTTGTTTTTTTTTACTACGTAATTGCCCAGGGGTGTAGGAAGAGCCCTAGTGCCTGGGTGTGCCTAGAGGGGGCCCGCTCGCTTTGTTTTGGCGGACCCCACACCCTAGGAAATCCAGCCCAGCGCTGAACAGCTTGGGGTTGGTTAGTCATTATGGCAGGAGGACCCCTGCTGCGTGTCCCCCTGCTATAGTGCCACCCACCCCTGGCTGGTTTGCCTAGTGCTGGTTGTATGAAAATCGGGGGGACCCACGCAAAAATTTTCCCTGATTTTCACGCAACTAACAGTAGGCTGGCAGCACTAGGGTTAATAGTGGTAGGACAGGGGGACAGCACGCTTTTTTTTTTTAACTTTTATCTATTTTTAAACATTTGACAGCTGCCGGAGCTCTGGCTCTATAGACGGAACAGTGTAACAGTGATGTGTTTACTAATCACGCAGGAAACACAGAAGAGTTAGCTAAAGATGGAAGTTTTGGACATCGCAACAAATCGCCAGAGATGACCAGCGATTTTTAAGATCAGAGTAAAAATTGCAGTTTAATACATCTGGCAATGGTGACTAAAATCAGTGGTTATCACCCGCGATTTGGCGCGATTTTAAAACGCTGAAAGAATCGGACCTTGATACATTTACCCCAAGGTCTCCTCATCTAACAGGACTAAAAGCTTCTCAGCTCACTCTGTAGGAAGCTTCCACCATCATGGACATATGCAGTGCAGCTCAGCACAGGTAACTATAGACAGTGGGCATGTGGTATGTGGCTGGGGAAGGAAGGATGTGCCAGGCAGGCAGACATGATATGTAAACCAGAAAACAAAATCAAACTCCAGAGGTGCTGAATAGGAAAGATTGATATAAAAATACTTAAAATCAGGTGGAAAAACAACTAATAAGAAAATGGTCTGTATATGGAACACCAAATAAAGGAAAGCCCCAAAATCAAATATAACAGCACTTAGGATCCACATACTGTACCATCTAATCTAATTAAATATAATAAAGAACCGTGTCCCTAAATGTGTAAAAAATATTATATTTTATTAATTAAATGTAACCATCTCATTATTAAAAACAACACATCATACAGAGGACTCTACTAAAATCTATAAAAAAAAAACAATGGAGTGGTATATTAAAATAGAATACCAAGCTGATCAATGTTATTGGTACATTGGTATAAGTGTCTGGGCCTCTTTCTTCTGTATGCCTTCACCCGGGCTAATAGTTGCCAGCCCTCCCCTGCTTATACAAACTATGCTGAATAAATGTAGCAGGTTGTGAAAACTGCAATAACAGTGTGGGGGTTTAGGAGGCTTACAAGGCAGAATGGTGGTGATAATATAAGAAAACACTTGAGTGTGTAACCTTAACTTTAAAACAGAAAAAAATCAGTTGATGTGCTGAGAAAGAGAAACATCTGTGGCCTTACTAGTATTAGTGTGAAAATGGAATTTGGTTGTCCCCCCACAACATCGCAAGCTGGGAACTGAAGAATACAGATAAAGAAATTCAACTCGTGACTGCTCATGTGAGAAAGAAAACTACTGATATCCAAATAAGGACTGGGGGCGTTATTGAAATATGTTATGCTGTAGCTAGCAGCAACGTATGTTATTTCCTTAAAAGGCTTGGGAGTAATAATTAATGTAGTGATGCAATAAGCTCTATAAAAAGGTGATTTAAAATAAATGACCTCAGCTCAGAATCTTAAAGGATATACGTGTGTGTGTCTTGAATACTGACTCCCAGTTAACTGGTTTATATTAAATCACAGACAAGCTGAAAGACGTTGATAATTGAAAGAAGAAGTACCTTAACAACAGTCCACCAAAAGTCTTGTTCTTTAGCCCACCTGATATTGATAGCCAATCTGTCTTGCTCTCTCTCTTTCTGTTTTTCTCCTTTTTTCCACCTCTCCCTTGCTATCTCTCACCATCCTCAATGCCCAACCACCCCCATATATGGCCAAGTATGGCCATGCTCCCAACATAATATGGCCGTGCCCCTTCTGTCCTAGTAATTTATGAAGGGTTTCTTCATAAAGTTTTTGTACTGGGGCCTCAAATTCCTCTTGGACGCCCTGTTTGCACCATTCAGTCGCCAACATCTTGACACACAAAGCCATGTGTTTACTCAAATAAATGGGTAAAATGTTGCAAAAATAGAAATATGCTGATTGATTTTTTAAGTGGGCTCCAAGGGATTTATTAGTACTCAGATGTCACTATTGCAATTTTCGTCTATAGAAAGCATTTCACCAATAGCTAGAACTTCTACTATATACCAATGGAAAGAATGACTCCTGCAGGCTATAAAATAATAAAAGCTAATAAATGTTAATGAGATATCGCACAGCAATGATAGTAACCTATTTCAAAAAAGTTGTAGTAGCTCAACATCTTATACATTTTTTACAACTGTGTAGACGTAAGGTCTTAACAAGCATGCAACATTGCATAAAAATGTGTCTGCAGTGGCAGGGCTAAGAAATGTGGCATATCACACTGTTGGTGGCACAGCTTATTTCTTTGGAAACAGCTGCATGCCATCCTGAAAAATGTTCACATTTACAGTAAACCTCAATAACTGATAATAAAACTCACAACTACATCTGTGGAACTTGTAGGGGCTTGAAGAATTGCATCCATTGCTCGTCACCACTCTGCTGTCTTTTAGGCTGCACATCAAGTGCCTTGGCATGTTTCTCTGTTTTCTAATGTCCACAGTTGGTCCTATTTGCTCTGATTCTGCTCTATGTGGTCCCACACAGTATAATCCCCATCTTCCTGTTTTACATTTCTAACAATAAAATATATTCTGTATCAAACTAAAAAATTAAAATGTACATTTCTTAGTATCACATTACAATTTTGTACGTATTAATACGTATTAAATTAGGTTACTTTGCTCTCTACACTGGCTCCTAATAATCAGTGAATGGTTAAATCTTTTGCAATGTTCAATGATCATTTTACAATATGATCTATGTGTTTCATTAGTTTTGGTACAGATTTTCCTATAATAAATGTGCTTTAGCAAATGATATATGCATTTCTTTCTGCAATGTATGTGTTTCACTGGAAAAGGTATGTGTTCATCAAGTATGAATAATGTCCTTAACGGCACCACATTATATTACTTGGCTGGTATCTGCTCAGCATTAGACATCCATTCCCTCATGACCATGAAGACTGAATTCTGCAAAGACATACATATCAGGCGCTGTCACTATTTAGGTGATGCCATGCATGTGTTTATGGAGTCGAGGATGAAGAAATGAAGGTAAGCGGGACGAGGTACAGGAACAATTTAAAAACCAAAAAGCTTCATCATAGGCATGTATTCATTATAATATTAATATAATCAGATATGTTACTGTAAATTAATGTATTAAAATTATTATGCTTTTTATTATTTGTTTGTTTTTTAAGTACAGCTTGTTAGTGCTGCTATAACCAGACATAATTGTTTTATTGGCCAGAAAAAAAAATGAAATAAAAATTATTGAAGCTTAACTACATTAATAATATAAAAATCAAACGTAACAACAGTCATTTACGTAAAGTCATTTTGTTTGGTTATAACATTCATTTTTAGAAATGTGCCAGCAGAAATTCAATTGTAGATTTAATATAATATATTTGTGTATTATTGTTAGCAATGTATATCATAAAAAAATAAATTTTTTAAGCTAGTTATGTGCCTAATTTGCTCAGTGTGACTGATTTTGTGCTCAGCACTCATATTTAAAGTTGCCCATAACTGTTTGTCTGAGACTTTGCATGATGTAACTACCGTGGTCGTGCAGGTCGAGACAAAGTGGGAGCCCTAGGGACCAAGGTGACAGGAGGACCCCCAGCTGCGGATTGCCCTGCTATAATGTCCTCAGGCAGTCTGTCATAGCCTAGTGCTGGTAGTGTATTTTTCTTGTTGACCACATGTTGTACGTGCTCCCAATTTTGCTGCTACCAGTCTAGCCTATGAGTGCTAGTGCTTGTAGGACTTTCTTGGGAGGAGGTAGGCTGCTTTTTAAAAAAAATTGATTTTTTTTTTTTTTTTTTAAAACACATTAAAACACCAGTCAAGCTCATCATTTGATGAAAATGACTGGCATTGCTACCTCATGATGATACGCTTAAAGTGTATGCAACGCTTTTAACAAATATTCATTCAGTATAAGTACTTAGCATAGTATACTGAGTTGTCATGATATTCTCACTGAAGTTAGTGCATTTGGACTTTTAAAAATCTTCTATAATATATGTTACAATCTTAAGCCCAGAAAATGTGAATAACTAACGAGAATTGCATTTATTATGTAGAAAAGAGTAATCGTACTGTTCAATTGGCCAAAACTGAAAAATAAGGATATAATAAGGTAAAATATGTTGAGGAACAATCTTTAAAACCCAAGACTAACCCAGCTGTCCCCACATACTCGCTGTACTCAGTAGTGCTCACAAATGAATTGTGCCCAGCAATATCCACATACACATTGTGAAAGTGCAGAAAAAGAGCACAAATGCTGTTTTGTGACATCAGACTCTGATTTTGCACACATTTTGTATGGAAAATAGACTGGATGTGCAGACCAAGATGGAAACTTCTGAGGGTGTAGAAAATCTGACATCTTCTGATAGGCAGAGCATGGCAGATTAAGGCCATTCTTTGCTGAGTGCAGGTGAGGAACATGATGGTGCCTAGTGATGCGCCCACAAATGAACCGTATTACGGGTGTAGATTATGTCAATGGGATCAAAGGGTGAAGAAGTGCAATTCTTAGTTTTATGGAAGGGCACACAGCATTTTCCTTCTTGCAAAAAGGACTTTTACAGTTATTCAAGTCTTGTTAATGAAGATTCATCCTATACTTTTAAAGGGACACCTTTTGTAACTATGCATTTGAACCAATGTAATGAAATCATTCAAACACACAAAAATGACACACATAATAAAGACAGTCCTGATGTGTAGCACCTGCGGGGAACAGGACAGACGCACACAGATTAACTTACCCTACAAACGATGGTCACCTCCTGTCCGCTTCCGATACACCCCAGCCATGGTCCTATGCCAGCAGACCAGCAACCAAAACCTTGGTCTCCTCCAACCACTTCCCTCTGAGGAAGAAACAAGAATTAAGGCCGTGCCTACCAGGAAAGGGCTGTCCGAGACCACGGCAATGAGCGAAGACACTCTAGTCAAGCTCGCTTGCCGCCACCTCGTCTTTCTCTTGCCAAGGCGCGGGACTACAGGCACTTGAGACCAGGAACAGTCCCACCTCAAGCACCTCGCACACCTCTCGGTGAGGGGCTAACCGAAAGAGGGAATCGAGCGTTATACTCACCGGGCACTCCCACTTCCAGTCCCTGCTTTCCTGCTCCTCCCTGACACCTGTGGATGACAAATAACACACGGCCTCCCTCTGCTTTACCAGTGAGGCTAAGATGTACAGCCATAACACTAAACTTACTACAACAGGCGATCCAACTCTAACAACTCTCTAATGGCTGGCAATGCAACTAGAATAAACAACTATAACACTAACTGGGGTGGTGTACTACCGGAACCTACTCACTGTACTTTAAAGGGAACACCAGCCGGTGTTCACGGTCTATTCCGGAGGGCTGTTCCTAACACCCTCACCCAGGTCGTACCAAGAAGACTGTCTTCTTGCTATGGGGTCACCCACGGAAGCCTAAGGACCGGCTGCACAAGGCCCGAAAGAGGCTCACTGGAACAGCACACCTACCGGAGTGTCGACTGCTGCATCGTCACCACCGGATCTGCAACGACTGCCTCCACTCAGGCGGAACACGTACCTCAATCCGGAACCGCCAGAGAACCTGCATGGAACTTAGGACTGGGACACTCAACCAGAACCCCGGGCTGCCCCTGGAACTCAATTGAGCTGTGCCACACTGCCAGTGAGATACTCAATCACCCCCTCTGGAAATCAACGTAACCCCAGGGACCTACGGGATGGAAAAACTACAGTGTATTCTTCCCTGGCTATGTGTAAGCTTGTAACTACACTTGTCCCCTCAGTACAGGTTAATTAAGGAAAACAGCAAGTACACGAGCCTACCTTTAATGGGGGCCTGACGTCTTACACCTGGAAAGGAATATACAGCACACCAAAATACAATATACAAAGCAAAATTCACCGCACAGACAGAATAATACACTGTTACAGTATATGGCAGGCTAACCACATGAGTAGACAGCTGCTAGTGAACCAGCCGGTTGCTACAGCACTACAGGAGCCTTCTGCTCTACTGTTGTCCTACACAAAGTGTACTCACCTCACACACACGGGACCGCGCCTACTATTCTCAGGGCTATCATGCCACTGACTACACCAGGGCCTTATGCCCTACACCATGGGCCTCTCTACCCAGCTGACTACAGAGCCTTGTGCTCTGATTATGGGCCTTAGCCCCATCTCTACCCTGGGCTCTGAGCCTACTAGCTAGGGCCTTGTGCCCTTCTCTATGGCCTCTAGGCCTCTAACTAGGACCTTGTGCCCTGTCACCCAGGGTCACTAGCCCCTGCCTAACTAGGCCTTGTGGCCTACCTAACTCTGGGCACTAGCCCACTACTTAACTACTAGGGCCTTGTGCCCTTTATGAACTATGGGCTTTGAGCCCCCTGACTAGGCCCTGTGGCCTCTCCTAACTATGGCCTCTAGGCCACTAACTAACTACAAGGGCCTTGTGCCCTTTGTACACTGTAATGGGCTTATACCCCCCTAACTTTCCTTACAGGGCCTTATGCCCAAGTCCCTGGGCCTTGTGCCCCTAACAAGTGCCCACGGGCCTAGCGCCCGACCGTGGCCATGGGCCTTGTGCCCGACCTAACGTTGAGTATACTTACCTGCTCTGCGCAGGATACTCAACTTGCCCCGCAGCCTTCTTTCTTTGGGTCTTCCAGACGATCCAGCCGGCGGCGCCTCTTCTCCGCTTCGGCACGGGTCTTCCAACAGCTCTAAGGGCAGGGGCGCTCCTAGCCCTGACAAGGGCTCCCCGCCGACGTCTCTGGCAGTGATTATTAGTGACAGGGTCGCTCCTTGCCCTGACAAGGGCACCCTGCCACTTCCCACGTTTTGTTGATTGCAGATCTCTCCGGACATCCCACGATGTCCTCTCTTCACTCCGCCGATGAACTACTGGCAAGATGGCGCTGGCCGGCGGCTTATATACCCGCTGCCGCGACGTCATTGCTGGGCACCACCGCAAGCGCTGATTGGCTCGCTGCGGTGCCGATCTTTCGAATGGCCGGAGGTGAGCCGTGATTTGCTCACCTATCCGGCCGCTGATTGGCCAGCGGAGAAAGGTGAGCCCTCATTAGCTCATCCTTTCTCTGCTCCAAAACCTGCGGAAAGAAAGAAATACTCACTGCTGGAATGCTGGATCGGTGAGTAGAATTTCTTCTGTACTTTCTTCACCCTCTTCATGGGCACAGCAGCCAGAGCCATCTTCGGTCCCTCCAGGGACACAGCAGCAGCTACCATCTTCACCCTCTTCACGGGCACCGGATCTGAAGCTCCTGGGCAGATCCCTACAGATGTTCCCTCACTCTCATAATTAATTTAGGCCTTAATTATGTGAAACTTAGTAGTTTTATAGTTGAAAAATAAAAAGACGAAATTAGTAAAAGGAGTGATCCTAAAGTGGTAGTAGACAGGAATTTGGAGTTGTGATACCCCACTCAGGACTAGTGACTCCCTACAAATGGTCTGTGTTTGGGGGATGTAACCATGTGACCTGCTGGCGCCTGTACGCTGAGGAGCAACCTGAGGAGCGTGATATAGCTATTCTACAGGACTACGTGTACAGCCTGAAGCAGTCAGGCAGGACTGAATATCCCCTGTAACCAGGAGTCATAAGGATACTGTAAGAGAAGACAACTTTTACACAGTTAAACTTATATAGACTTAATTATCCTACCCAGAAAGGAGGTTGTCAGAGACAGAAACTGCAGCATATTGATATTAGAATAAGAACTGTAAGGCAGAGGAGTTACAGACAGTCCAGCATTAGTGACCTACAGAGTCAGCCATTTTGTTCTGTTATTCAGCAAAATATTTTAAGATAGTCACATCTTCACAAGAGTCAGTGAGTTTATCAGCTAAAAATCAGCAGCTACGCCTATTAGGAATGCCTGCTCTGGCTGCCCCTGCAGTGCATTAGTAAAACTGTGTCTCATCATATCTAAAAGCGTATTAATAGTGTAAAGCGGAAGTAGTGCTCAGGACTGACAGGTTATACAGTGGATTGCCTTACCTCCAGTAGACGCTGACTGTTAAATTGGTAACTAAATGTTGCCTGTTGCATTTTGCTGTTTAATGTGATACTGTGTTTGCCACAATTTATCTTGCTAGTTGTGCGGGGTGACATTAACTTTTCACTTGAAGGAACTTAAACTGCATGAAAGGGTTCTCGTAAAATAAATATACGGTTATTTTATTTTATTTGCGTCATCATTGTGTATTGGGGGTTTGGGACCACCTGTCTCTCTGCTGTGGCGTGGTAAAAAAAAGAAGTTATTGCTGGAAATGTCTATCAAGTTGAAGAAAACCCACGTAAGGTAAATTTGCACAAACAATATATAAACAGTTACGTACCCCTTAAGAGTGACTTGCAATACTGCAAACATAGATATGTGGAATATACCTATAAATGAACAATTAGACACATTTGTGCAAATAGAAATACTTTGCCCTTTTTTACTTTTATAAATTACCTTAGTAGATGAAGCCATCAAACCCATATACATATTAAGCTGAACAGTGCAATTACACATTTGGTGGCCTTCAATGGCCACATACATGCTGTATACCTGACAGTACCAAAATGTCACACGATCGCACTGCATGTCACACCTAGTTGATCAGAGGCAACCGAGTAGACGAGAAAGGTGGAAGAGGATTTCTTATGAGGACTGCTCATTACATTGACATATGCTGCACTAATCTGTATTTTTTTTTTACCAGCTACCAAAGTGGAGGTGGGTTGAAGGAAGGGCCCTTTTGAGGCTGTGGCTGATGCTAGTAGTCATGTACACAAGGGGCGTGAGTCATTAAGGAGAGCAGTGCAAAAAAAGGAGTAACATTGCACCTTGCCAAAATCATGTTGCATAGGAGGGGGAGATTTAAAATGTGGGGACATATTTATAGTTGGGGTAGAGCATGTCCTTTATCAATTTTAAATTTCAGTGTAAAAATAAAGCTATCAAGTATTTGTGTGCTACATGAAAAAACAGCTAGCATTTAACTTGTATGCAAAATAATAAACTAATTTGCACCCCTTGTAATGTAACATTGTTTATCCAGGATACCATTTACTCCTTTTTTTGCCTTGCTCTCTTTAATGACTCAGGCCCCATAATTGCACTTGAAAGATGTCTGTACACATGGTCAAATGCAGTCATTACTCTTCCAGCAACCCGTTTGGGTTCACACACAGCAGTGTAATTTACATAAAATTAGGTCTTAAATTTTAATCACAGAATGTATGGGCATCTTTACCATGCTTCAAATTTACCAATTTATTGCTTAGAACAAATTGTCCAGATTTATTAATATAATTTAGCAGTTTAGCTGTAAAAATATATTTTTTGAACTCCAAAGTTTGCAATGATTATTTTTGAAAGAGATGTGTTTCTCCCATGGCAATCTGCTCAGCAGTTTGTTGCTGTTATATATATTTTTTCCCTTCTCCGAAGCGAGCATGATTGCTTCCTAAATCAGCAAGACATGACAGAATTTGTAAGTCTCCAGAGAGGTGCGGCTCTGTTCCCTGATGCTGCTCCTCATGGACATATTATTGGATATTATTGCTATTGATCATTGATAGAGGATAGGCACGTTCTGGGGAAAACTGCATGCCATTTCATTAGTCAGAAAACAGTAATGACCGGGTACCTAAAACAAAATGGTTAATCTAAAACCAACACTTACAAATTAGGGATTGCAGATTGATTTTTTGCTCAGGTACCCATGAGTAAAGCACAATAATCCAATAGTCTGTGAAAATGTATATCCCTTATCTGTTTACTATAAAATGACTATTTAATACTTGGTATCACCATTCTAATGAAAATTAATTTGAACAGGATTAGTATATTTGTAATAATAGAAATAAGCAAATCAATTTCTTGACATGTAGTGTAGTTTATACTGAATTCACAATCTGAATTGGATAATGCATTCAGTGATTTCATTAACTACATTGTGATATATAGAATAACTCATCACTATTTGGCAAAATACTGAATTATATAAGACTAAGGAGTATATCCACTGCGGGTTTGTAAAAAGTGGAGATGTTGCCTATAGCAACCAATCAGATTCTAATTATCATCTATTTAGTATATTCTACAAAATGACAGCTAGAATCTGATTGGTTGCTATTGGCAACATCTCCACTTTTTCAAACCCGCAGTTTAGTAAATATAGCCCTTAGTGGTAAATGTATTAATCGGCGATTATCTAAAACTGCCAGCATTATATCAAATGGAAATTTTATTATCGGGAAAGACCTCTGGGTCTAGCCTTTACATAATTGCTGTTTAAAATATTGATGGAAAATCCCCTAAAAACAAAACATAGGCTTGGCAAACATTAAATTCCATATGGAAAGATTCACTATTATTCCCATTGAGTCATTTTAAATGTATCTGTATTACCTTATCATGTACATAGCAATTTATCTATAGCAATCTATATGTACATAGCAATCTGCAATATTGGACAACCTATTTTATGTCAAGATAGTCGGTTAGTTATAGAAAGTTGAAGGCACAGAAAATAGTATCCACTTCCTACTATTGGGCCATTTATATTCACTCAACTGGAGATGCCATATATCCAAAGGGCTAACTATAAGTAGCTCCTAAAGATGGCAATATAACTCTATTGCTCTGCATAGTATTAGTGCCAGAAACAAACATGTTTCAAACTTTGGAGTATCTTTGTTTTATATATCAAGAAATATCATGCAGTATATAATATAATTTGATTTTAAAGCTCATATCGTTTTTCAAAACAAAGTGGTTAGCACTTCTGCCTCACAGGACTGAGGTCATGAGTTCAATTCCTGATCATGGCCTTATCTGTGTGGAGTTTGTATGTTCTCCCCATGTTTGAGTGGGTTTCCTCCGGGTTCTCCGGTTTCCTCCCACACTCCAAAAAACATGCTAGTAGGTTAATTGGCTGCTATCAAAATTGACCCTACTCTGTGTGTGTGTGTGTGTGTATGTTAGAGAATTTAGACTGTAAGTTCCAATGGGGCAGGGACTGATGTGAATGAGTTCTTTGTACAGCGCTGCGGAATCAGTGGCGCTATATAAATAAATGGTGATGATGATGATGTGCAGTTATCCAAGGCTACCGAAAGCAAATAGCTTTCGTCAGTCTATTTAATCTATTATAAGCTATTGACATGGATCATTATTAAATGTCTATCCCATAATTGTTACATTCACTGCTGTCTTGTTAAATTGGGATCAAATTCTCAATACAAAATTTTATTGACAGTTGGTTCAGCAATATGCAATTTTGGTGAGTTTCCATGAAGGCTTCAAGGATCCAGTGCTCTTGTTTTCCTGATTTTAATAAACAGAAATGTTGTCACTAACCATTCATGATGGACTCCATGAACTTTTAATAGATATAATGTTACACATTCACAGGAGGTTCATCAACAATACTGCTAGTAGTTTGAAAAAGGTCTGGCTTTGTTGGATGAATGAGGGCAGTGCTGGACTGTTAGAAGAGCCTGACCTGCTAGATCAGGGTAATGTTGGACTGGATTAAAGGTAATTAAAACATGTTATCTTCTTATCTTGCACAATACCACCCAAAAAGAAATGTTTATTTTGGAATCAGCTATCCTTTAAGGCAGTGATGGCTAACCTGTGACACTCCAGGTGTTGTGAAACTACAAGTCCCAGCATGCTTTGCCAGTAGATAACTAGCCGATAGCTGGCAAAGCATGCTGGGACTTGTAGTTTCACAACACCTGGATTGTCACAGGTTAGCCATCACTGCGATAAGGGCTAGTCACAAGTGGGATGTGGCCATTTCAGACCATCCAGAATACATTGCAAATTACAAGAAGTGGGAGAACAAATTTATTTAATTTTATGTGCTTTTTTAAATAAAATTAGTGGATGCATGAAACGTAAATTAGGATTTGCTATTACAACCAGAGAAATCTATTTTATCAAAGAACAAATGCAATAAACCAGTGACCAAAGTTTGGAAGTTGTGAAGTTAACCAATCATTAGACAATATGTCCAAAGAGTCTGCTGGGTGTCTCTGTATCCTTTATCTACTTGACAAATATTGCATACAGTATAATTTGTATCTTGTTTCAGATTCTGGTTTAAACTCCCACAGTTTGTCTTCCACTGTGGGATAAGGAAATCTGTTACACCCAGCTTGTGATTTACCGTGAATGCCTGGCTAGTGTTTCCCCAATAAAAAATATAGTCTGAAAAGTTCTAAATTAATGTGGCACAAAAAAATCAGTTTAAAGGCTTGACAGGTCACAGTTCTCAGTATGTTAGGAAGGTACTGAATATACTTAAGAAGCTTAAGGCATAATCAAACAATAGGGAGCTAGTCTAAAGTCATTACAGACATAGAGAGCATGGTAATTGGTCAGTTTAATAGTATATAGAAGAGATGTTAAAGGAAAGGCAAACATATAGCCTTGCCTGCCAAATCAGTTGAATGTACTGTAAGTAGAATTTAAAATGATGTTCAAACATAAATTGATAATACTTGCTTTACAGTATTGTCTGGATTTAAAACATGATCCCTCATCATACAAAGTTTGCTGGATTTGCAATTACTTTAATTCTTATGTGAGATTATTACCTTTTAAAATTAAAAAGAATATTTTTAAAGCACCATCTTTTTATTGTAACACAAAGTAAAAGTGTAAGGAAGCTTCACTTTCAAAATTAGGCAGAAACATGTGGAGAAAGAAAACGATTTTTTATCACACCAAAGTGCACACGAGAACATATACAGTATACAGTGTATTGGCACGTGTTTTGTGCCAATACAGGTACTTCATCAGAGGCTATCCTGCCCCTCTGTAA
The DNA here is from genome assembly GCF_038048845.1 of Mixophyes fleayi. NCBI lineage: Eukaryota > Metazoa > Chordata > Amphibia > Anura > Limnodynastidae > Mixophyes > Mixophyes fleayi. Next base: position 140,297,305 of record NC_134402.1, read on the forward strand.
TTTGGCTTACACTATATGGACAAAACTATTTTGACGCTTGACCATTACACCAATAGGGACTGTAATGACATTGTATTCAAAGAAATATACTTTCATATGGAGTTGGGTCCCCTTTTGTAGTGATAACAGCTTCCACTCTTCTTGGAAGGTTTTCCACAAGATGTTGATGTGTTTCTGTGGGAATTTGTGCCCATTCATTCTGTAGAGCAATTATGAGGTCAGGCACTGATGATGGACGAGAAGTCCTGGCTCACAATCTCCAGATGATGTCCCTGTTTCTTCAAGAGCTGACCTCTATTCAACACCACTGTCGGTGAATCCCTCCAGCTCCTTATTGAGGTTGACCTGTGAAAAGTAATGTCCCTCTTTTCCTTGCCACAGCATGCAAAACTTTATAAAGCACAACAAAATTGTAACAATCTAAAGAAATTACAGGTTTATTTTTATTCAAAAACTATGAAGAATCTTTAACAATAACATTATATAACATGTATAACATATCTATCTCTCTCCCTTTCTCCCTCTCTCTCTGAGATCAGCATGTCTCCTGTCTCTGCTACCCCATCTGTCCTTTTTTGCTCATTCGGCTACCGCAGGAGGTTTCTGCCCTCCACAGCACATTCCCCTTCTCATTGTCTGTCAGCTGTGCAACCTACACTGTAATTATAGAAGCTTTTACGATTGTGAATTCTCATGAGAGAGCTGTGTAATGATGTAATGTGGCCATTAAATACACAGTGTAACATATTGCCCCCCAACCTTTGCTTTGTAACAAATAATGCACCCAACCCATCCTTATAACAGGCTTTTCCCCAGTCCTCCCCTTTTCACACATTTTGCCCTCTCCTTGTCACACATTATGTCCTCCTAACCACTCTATTGTAAAACATTATGCCTTCCAACCCCTGTCTTTGTATCATACTATACCCCACCAACTATCCCTTTCTAATTTCTAATACATTATTCCACACCAACAACATTTTTTTGCAGTCCCCACCATAGCAGGCGGGCACTTAGGGGGGGGGGGGGTGTTTCCAGTTATCCGAAACCCCCTTTCAGCCAAGACTGTCATCAGGCTGATCCCCTTCTTCAGGATCAACAACGAATCTACAGATCCGTTTCACCTCTGTCTGCAGCATGCGCCCCATCCCCTCTTTCACTGGACAAAAGTCATGCCACAGTCCAGAAAAACAGAAAACAGAAGAGTCTGCCAGATGGAATTAGGTAAATGAGGAATTGTAACAAGGATAGAGGCTGGGTATTAATTTATTGGTGAGGGTGAGTAGTAATCAATTAATAGTGGGTGGGAAATATTAATTTATTGGTGGAGACAAATTAATTTATTGTAATGACTATTTAATTTTATTTTTATTATTTTGTTTATCAATTGCTTTCAACAACAATATAAGTTCCAAATTGTACATAAGAGGAACATTGCTTAATTATAATTGAGACAGATGAACAACCAAATAACATACATTAACATGCATTTTCTTTTCAGAATTATCACAGACATGTTTCACATCAGTGGGCTCATAGAGTTAAAGGAGATTAGTCTGAGATGAATCAATTCCGCAAATTGGAGATCAATGTCGCTGGGATTTTTACAATTTTTTGTCCCTTACGCGGAAGAGAAGAAAATATGGGGGGATGGGAAAGGGAGAAGGAAGGAAGGAGAAAAAGGAGAGAGAGAATTTGAGGGGAAAAAAAGAAGAAAGATGAAGGAGGGGAGCAGTGTGGTCTCAGGAGAAGATTCGTCCAGCACATCAACTCTCAGGGAACACAAAGATACCGGAAAAGCAGCTTAGAATATCTTACGATCAACTCTGCAGGGTCATTTAGGCTCCGCAATTACCAAGGACAAGAGAAAAAAAGGAGAAGGTAAAGCTCACAGAGTATATATAACGGGCGTTACTGGGTAGCAGTAACGTTCAATGTGGGACTTTGTCGTGGAGGAGACTGGTGATGTACTCCATTCATGCCACATACCAGATCCTCAAAACAATACTTTGGAAGCCCGCATGGCGGGGGGACTTCCAGTCTTTGGCTATTTGCATACGTGTCGCTGTGCAGATGTGCTGTACCAGCTTGTCACTGTATTTAGTAAGAGATCTAACGGGAGAGCACAAAAGCATATTCAACGGGTAACGGGGCACCTCAACATTCAGAATTCTAGTGGTAAAAGTAGAAAACTGGGACCACAAGTTAGAGACCTTTGGACACGTCCACTATATGTGGTAAAAAGATCCCACACCCCCACATACCCTCCAGCACATATCTGATGTACCCAGATACATTTTATGCAGTCTCGTAGGCACCATATACCACCTTGTGTATACTTTATAGGTGTTCTCTCTAATCAATGTGTTAATGGAAATCTTGGATATCCTAAGTTTGAGCTGGGACCATCCCTCCTGATCCAGAGTTTTTTGAGTGTCAAATTCCCAAGCGGTCTCGAATGGTTCATTGAAGTCAGATTCAGGATTCAGAAAAACGTGGTGAACCAGGGATATCAATCCTGTGGCTCCTATTTGGTACATACAACTCCTCTCAAAAGGTGTGGGTTTTGTCATTCTAGATTGGATTTGTATGAATCCTCTTATTTGAATGTAAGTACAAGGATGAGGGAAGACCTGTTTTCTCCCTCAATTCCAGGAAAGTCTGAGGAGCAAATTCCCTTAATATGTGAATAAACTGAGTGAGACCAGCTTTCTGCCACGGTAATGAGTATGAAAAACATATTAGTGTCCAACTGTTTACCACAAGAGAAACACCCCTCAGCAGAGACATGGCTCAAAGAACAAACTACTGAATTTTTCCACTGTAACCGTTGCCTAGTCTGCAGGACCACTAGTTGTGGATCATCCAAGCCCACTAAACATTTAATTCCTCTGTCAATAAAAAGGAATATACCATTAAAGAAAAAAATCACCTGTGACACGGTATGAGTCATATACATGTTAGAATGTCCGTGTGGACTCCAATATGTGGGTAGAACCATACGAAGTCTGCAGACGAGGGACTCAGAACACATCAGAAACATTAGAAAGCAATTAGAAACACACAGCATTTTAGACCATTATTCTATTTACCACAACCAAGACCCCATCACCTTTAAATTTATGGGTATCAAAAATGTTTCCAGATCTTGGAGGGGAGGGGATTATATTAAAAGTATATCTAGGGAAGAGACAAGGTGGATCTATGTTTTACAAACTATCCACCCTAAAGGCCTTAACTTAGATTTCGATCTGGGGACCTTCCTTGAGAATGAATAACTACTTTCTTGACATTTCTAGTACTACCAACATAGCAGGGGCATCGAGAAAACCATACTGTCAGCATCAGAGATACTTACAGTCAAGTCCATAAATATTGGGACATTGACACAATTCTCATATTTTGGGCTCTATACACCACCACAATGGATTTAAAATGAAACAAACAAGGGGGTAAATGTATCAATCTCCGATTTTGTCAACTCGCGGGAGTTCGGCGAGATGACAGCTTAAATTTAAAGCGGCGCTGCCTTGTAAAGGGAAGTTTCCCTTTACAAGGCAGCGCCGCTTTAAATTTAAGCTGTCATCTCGCCGAACTCCCGTGAGTTGACAAAACCGGAGATTGATACATTTACCCCAAGATGTGCTTTAACTGCAGACTTTCAGCTTTAATTTGAGGGTATTTACATCCAAATCAGGTGAACGATGTAGGAATTACAACGAATTCTATATGTGCCTCCCACTTTTTAAGGGACCAAAAGTAATGGGACAATCGACTCAAAAGCTATTTCATGGACATGTGTGGGCTATTCCCTCGTTATTTTATCATCAATTAAGCAGGTAAAAGGTATGGAGTTGATTCTAGGTGTGGCATTTGCATTTGGAATCTGTTGCTGTCGACTCTCAATATGAGATCCAAAGAACTGTCACGATCAGTGAAGCAAGCCATCATTAGGCTGAAAAATCGAAACAAACCCCTCAGAGAGATAGCAAAAACATTAGGTGTGGCCAAATCAACTGTTTGTAACATTCTTAAAAAAAAACAACGCACCGGAGAGTTCAGCATCACCAAAAGACCCAGAAGACCACGAAGAATTTTTTCCCTGGTGAAGAAAAACCCCTTCACAACAGTTGGCCAAATTAAGAACACTCTCCAGGAGGTAGGTGTATATGTGTCAAACTCAACAATCAAGTGAAGACTTCACAAAAGTGAATATAGAGGGTTCACCACAAGATGTAAACCATTTGTGAGCCACAAAAACAGGAAGACCAGATTAGAGTTTGGCAAACAACATCTAAAAAAGCCATTACAGTTCTGGAACAAGATCCTATGGACAGATGAGACAAAGATCAACTTGTACCAGAGTGATGGGAAGAGAAGAGAATGGAGAAGGAAAGGAACTGCTCATGATCCAAAACATACCACCTAATCAGTGAAGCATGGTGGTGGTAGTGTCATGGCATGGGCATGTATGGCTGCCAATGGAACTGGTTCCCTTGTATTTATTGATGATGTGACTGCTGACAAAAGCAGCAGAATGAATTCTGAAGTGTTTCGGGCAATATTATCTGCTCATATTCAGTCAAATGCTTCAGAACTCATTGGACGGCGCTTCACAGTGCAGATGGACAATGACCTGAAGCATACTGCAAAAGCAATCAAAGAGTTTTTTAAGGCTAACAAGTGGAATGTTATGCAATGGCCAAGTCAATCACCTGACCTGAATCCGATTGAGCATGCATTTCACTTGATGAAAACAAAACTGAAGGGAAAATGCCCCAAGAACAAGCAGGAACTGAAGACATTTGCAGTAGAGGCCTGGCAGAGCATCACCAGGGATGAAACCCAGCATCTGGTGATGTCTATGTGTTTCAGACTTCAGGCTGTAATTGACTGCAAAGGATTTGCAACAAAGTATTAAAAAGTGAAAGTTTGATGTAGGATTGTTTAGTTTGTCCCATTACTTTTGGTTCCCTAAAAAGTGGGAGGCACATATAGAAACCGTTGTAATTCCTACACTGTTCACCTGATTTGGATGTAAATTCCCTCAAATTAATGTTGATAGTCTGCAGTTAAAGCACATCTTGTTTGTTTCATTTCAAATCCATTCTGGTGGTGTATAGAGACCAAAATATGAGAAGTGTGTCGATGTCCCAATATTTATGGCCTTGACTGTATCTTGATTAATTCAAACAGTATGGAAAGGAGAATCTGGAAGCACTCACCAATACAACAACAGTTGTACATTAAGTCCAAACATACAGCATTACAGTCTACATAAACTATGTCTTTTTCAGGTCTGTTTCCATTGTACTGTGTGTTGTATAATGAAAGGAGGAATTATACACCCACTTTGCTGTATACAACATCAAGGCAAAAGGTCCAATTATGAACGTTTGACACTGCCTGTATTACCTAAGACTCCCCTTTTTGCTACTGCTAAATTTATGCAAACAGTTGATGTTCTATATATCTATCTGCATTTATCATTGCTGTAGTTTTTCAACACTAACAATGAATCTATATAGGAAAGATCATCCTAAGCCACACACCCTCATGTGATTGCCTACAGACTCAAGTCTCTTGTTAGAAAAGTTGATATAGGAGGAACATCTGTTTCATTCACAACTTATCCCTGATGAAGCCTGCATGCTGTGGGGGAAACGCGTTGGTTTTCATACAACTATTGAACTTAATTGCCATCTACAACCAGCCTCTTGGATCATTCCAGCTGAACGGGGTGAAGATTTCACATCACTATCACCTGCCCCCCAGATTCCATGCCTGCCACGTCAGCCAAATAGGAGAACAGCTGGGACTGCTACATATTCTATGCGCATGTGCGCACCGCTGGAGACGCCGCTCACGTGACACGATTCACGGCTGAAATTCACGGCGTCACCCGTCCACCAGGGGAGGTAAGAATGAGGACTGGAATCAAGGCTCTCACAGGCACCGTTTTAAAAATCCAAGTCCTCTACTACTTTCTCCTGGCATCTCGTTACCATTGACTTTGCATATCTAATCCCAGGAACTTTGTTTACGAACTGCAGCTGCAGACTCTCTATATATATCAGCAGTGGGCTAACAATAGAGCTCCTGCACCGAACTGGAAATACTTGTTTAGAATTGTTTTCTGCTTCCTTATCTGCATATCTGCCCCCATTGAAACCCTCTTTTTGCACTTTATGCCTCACATTGTCAGCCTAGGCTGTTTGTGATACCTTTTGTACCAATTGACGCATTATAGTGTATTGTTTTATTCTGGCCAGAATCACATTTCTTTGTGTCTGCATTTGATAAATAAAGAAGGCACTACTATTGCCACACTTACACACCTTTCCACTTTGTCACATACAATTAGAGGTACCTCTCTTTTTAGCGATGAGGATTCTCTTTTATTGTCTACCCTGTATAGGAATAGGGTCACCTATTCCTTTCTTCTGGCAGCTTGACCATTACCTAATAGGGAACGCAGTTAACCACACCCATTCAGGAATGTTACGTAAGCGGAGGTTGTTACGGTGTTCTCTATTTTCCAGATCCTCCAATTTGTCTTTTAGAAAATCGTTTTCTTTTAGTAGAAAGTCCACATCTTGAGATGTTTCATTTTGGAATTTAAGAGAGGATTCCATCTTGTTTTCAAGGACCGTAGTTCTTTTGGAAATTATTACCATTTCTGATTTGAGGTCTGCTATGGCTTTCTGAAGATCCACGGAGAAGGCGTTAGTGCGGTCCACAATTAAGTTCCGTAATTCAGCAAATTCGGCCTTGGTGGATGCTACCATAGTGCTTGGAGGGTCTGGGTCACTGTGGACCCCTTGAGGAGAGCAAGGAGGGGAGGAGGTAGTTGCTTTGTCTTGACGAGCGAAGTGCTGCATAATTTTGCCAGCTGTACCACGGCGTCCTCTGCCCACAGGTTTATTCATGTTGTAGGTAATGTCTCGAGTAGTCTGGTTGCCCAGTAGTGATTATGTAGCAGACAGGCGGGGGCGAGCCTAGGTAAGTTAGGTGGACATTGGAATCTGCAATATTTTACGTGGAAAAGGAGAGTGTCGTAAATATCCAGCTACAGATTTCATACCTGGAGACACCTGCAGCACTATCTCCTAGGGTCGATCAGTATGATAAATAAATGGTCTCCCAGGATAGTATGGGAACGTGATGAACAGGTTAACATTTAAAGCCTAAAGTGCTTCCAGTGATATTGAGCCAGGTACAAGTATGGAGCTATCAATATCTGCATTGGCTTAATGGTACAGAATACAAGAGTCAATGCAATACTTGTTGTTAACAACAAACTGGGTCCTCAGGTAATGTGTTGCAGGGCTGCAAGTATCTGATAAACAGGTCTTGTATGTGCTGCTTGTAAAGGTACAATTCCTCCCAGGATCAGGAGACCTTACACGATTGATATCGCCGGACAGCTCCGCCCCCAACCGGAAGTGAGGTGACAACGGTTATTGTAGTACCAGACTCCGGGGATGAAGAACCGGAAGTAGGCCTCGGCACCCATCCACGACGCGAACTGAACCACAATTCGGCCAAAGAAGGGCGGATACGTCAGGCTCATTGTTACGGTCTTCTGGTCAAATCTTAAACCAGGTAAGTGGGCCAGGAAAGATACCGGATCCCGCTTGTGCAAGTCAGATTCGGGGAGAGCAGGCAGCCAGCGGCAGTGGGATATTCCTCACGTATGAGGGGAGTCCTCAAGTTGGGTCCGGGAAGCCAGTTAGAGCGGAAACTGTGGGGCCAGGAAGAGCCGTAGAGGCCTCAAGCAGCCGCTACCAGCAGACTTCACTCACGGGGCTCAACCTCATCACGGGGGGAGGGCTTGGAAAGAGGATATAACGATTATGTGTGGAATTTTCTGCTATATCAGTTTAGGTGGACGGAGCTCTTGCAGCACGCGTCCATCCAACATGGCCCACACACCATGCCCCCCAGGACTATTTAATTTAACTTAATAGTGGGGTCATAGTAATTACTTTTATTTTAAGGTGGTGTGATGACATTATTTAATTAATGCGAGGGTCAGTTTGCGGTTTATTGATTTAACTTGGACTAGGTTTAGGTAGAAATTTTTGTGAATACCTATTATTTAAAATTGGGCCAATTTGGGGGGAAATATGTTTAAATATTTAATGGGAATACAAACAATTTAATATTGGGGCTGTTTAGGGGGAAATAGGTGTATTTATTAAATGTGAATTTCATGAATTTAATGTCAGGACATGGTGGAGGGAATTAGATCCATCTATTAATTCTGAATGCTATTTATTTAATGCTGGGGCCAGGGCCGGATTAAGGGAATGGAGGCCCCTGGGCTAAGGGCGTCTCCATTCCCCCGTGAGGCCCCCAATGTGAGCCACCCGCCGCCCCCCCGTACCCCGTGAGGGCCCCCCGTACCCCTTGAGGGCCCCCCCAAGCGCTTACCTGTCACTGTAGTTCTCCGTCCCCGGCGCGCTGTAAGCTCCTTACTGAGGAGATCTCGCTAGAGTTCACTCGCGAGATCTCCTCAGTAAGCAGATTACTGAGTGCCGGGGACGGAGGACTACAGTGACAGTGCTCAGCAGCATTGATCGGGCTGGGGGTGCCCCCACCCCCGGACCAATCAATAATGCTGCTGAGGACTTTGAAGGGCCCCCTGGATGCCCGAGGCCCCTGGGCTATAGCCCAGTTAGACCTCGGGTTAATACGGCCCTGGCTGGGGCTAGTTGGGGCAATGGGTCTATTTATTAAATGTGAATGCTATTAATTTAATGTCGAGACTGGTAGGGAAGAAATAGGTCTATTTATTAGATGTGACTGCTATTAATTTAATGTCGGGACTGGTAGGGTGGAAATAGGTCTTTTTATTAAATGTGAATACTACTAATTTAATGTTGGGCCGGTTTCAGGGAGGGAGGCCTAATTATTAAATGTAGGTGCTATTTATTTAACATCTGTGGTGATTGAGGGAGGGAGAACAGGTAGAAGAGCACAGCGCCGTCTGCCAACTGTCCTGATTCTGGTGGGACAGTCCTGGTTTTGAGTGACTAGTCTCCTCAGTCAGGACTTTGTCCTGACTGCAACAATAGCTGGGATGTATGTCCCACTTCACATTGTACTGCTCGCTAAGGGCAAGCAACATGCACCACAGTCAGATGCAAGCAGTTCGCCCTAAATATACAGCACAGTGCAATGCAGGACATCCTAACTATCCTTGCAGTTGGAATGAAGTACTGACTGAGCGGGACAGTCATATAAAATTGAGACTGCCCCACCAGAGTCAAGACAGTTGGCTACCATTGCCCGTGTATTTGAAGGGGGGTGCTAAACCAGCTTTCAATTATTTATTTCAACACAGTGTACTAAAAATAGGGACTGTCTTTATTGCAAGTGGCAAGAGTTCTTGCAAATGTGCTTCTCTATCCAAAGAGGCCCATTAAAAGTATAGGCCTTTGGCAGAGAAGTGTGTTTCTAGGTGTAATAAATGAGTTTCACACACAAAAGTGACACATGTAACAAAAACAGTCCTAATGTTCCATCACTCTCATAATATATTCAAGTCAAGCTAAATCAAGCAATATTGAATTCATTTTCAATTGAAAGTGGTGGAACTAAAGTGGTAGGAGTTAAAGCAGTAGATTCTCATGTGACATTTAACTTTTACACAGTACAGCACTTCTCGATTTTTCCACCTCTCCAGACTCACTTTTAGATTATGGAGGCATCTCCAAAGTGTGGAGATTCAGGGCCTGAGTCATTAAGGCAAAAAAGTAGTAAAAGTTCTCTGGGACAACCCATGTTTCAATGCAAGGGGTGAAAATTAGTTTATTATTTTGCAGATAAGTTAAATACTGGCTGTTTTTTCATCTAACACACAAATACTTAATAAGTTTATTATTACACTTAAATTTAATGTTGATCTAGGACATGCCCCATCCCAACTATAAATATGTCCCCACATTTTAAATTTACCTCCCCCTCCAATGCAACATGGTTTTGCGCAGGTGCAAATGATACTCCTTTTGTATGCTTTGCTCTCCTTAATGACTCAGGCCCTTAGTGTTTAACTCTGCGTGCACTGGGTAGACCATCCAGACCAACAAATGCAAAACCAAGGTGTTTTGCTGAGCGCATTGTATGAGCTTTGTTAATTAATTTATTACTCAAAATATATAGTAATATGTCACTGTGTTGTGCCGTATCCAAATTGTAGATAAAATCAAACAAACTTTATAACTTAATACAGGTCATCAGATAGAGAATAATTGTTTTTCAAAGTACAAATGTAAGGTTTACCAATAGCCTAAGACAAATAATACTCTGTTCAGAGGAGCTGTCCAGCAGCTAAAATAGCTGAATATGCAAAGAAAACCAGTAGTAGACCAGAGTCATGTGTGCAATTATATGGAAGTAAACTCAAACCAAGAAATATTTAGGTTGAAACTTAATTTTTTGACATGCTCATTCTCTCCCATAGCCACCTGGTCTGCAGGAATGTTTCTGAGCCAGATGGAAAATTTTGAATAAAGTTCACATAGCACCTCAGCAACCGCATCATGCTCTTGGGGGCTCGTCTGCACAGAACATGTACTGCCTCTAATTAGTGCAGGTAATCATTTCTTTCACTGCCTGTTATAGATGCTCCTGGGATCTGGCTGATTTCTGGACTTTACTGGTTTCAGACTGCCCCAATCTCTGCATGTCTCTGTGTTTGAAATATGCTCTAATTTCTGCCTGGACCTTGAATACCACTGACTGCCACCTGCCATGCCCTCGGCCTGGACCATGACCTCTGCTGTTGTTGCCTGCTCTGACCTCTGCCTGTACATTGATTTAGTGTCTACCAGCAGGTACAACCGTTTCCAGTTCATGGACATTTGTTTTTACCTCTGCTGGGACACTTTTACCCATGTACATTCCTTACCATTTGTTTTACCTAGCCTACCTGTATTTTTTCCTAAGCTACTTCCTGCCATCTCTTGTCTCCAAACTCTTACTCTGACAGCACTAACCTACAGATAAATGTCTAAAAATGTGTGTGAAGAGGGCTACTGAGTACTAGTTTGTGTGTTTAAAATGTTATTCCTAAGTATGTATGCTTGGCATCACACTAATTTAAGGATTGGATGTGGATGAGATCAATTTAGGTGACACCTTATTATACGCCTTATTATGGGCAAGCTTGAATTACTCACCCAGACTTGGGTGTTGTGAGGACAGAGTTGACCTCTCCCTGAATCAGGTGGCTAGAAATAGGTAATAGCATTGCAGTGATCCTGGAAGCGGGTAGATCAAGACAAATCACTAAATCACTAACAAAGAAACCTCATTAAATGAGTAATTTCTGTGTCCAAGTGAAAATAATATTAAATTAAGTTAGTGATTTAGTATGTGGAATGGAGTTTTAATAATTTGGCAATTTTTAATTACAAAGACGATATAACTTAAATTAATTTAGAAATAAACAGCAATGTTTTGTTACAAGAAGCATTTAGGCCAAGTTACAATAATTCAGTTCACCTACAACATGTTTTAGGCTTTAGTGACTGCCAGGATATTTTAATAGATTTCCTGTTCATGTTTCTCTCAATAATATATAGTAACATATTTCCTTCATTTGTTGTAGCTATTACAGGGCTTAAGTTCATTTCATTAGTTTCATTAACAATATAGGCATATCTGTAATTCTACTGTTAGCAAATTGAGTGGGTTCAAATTAATAAAATGATTCTATTTTATTTACGCACAAGTTGCATTCTGATTTGAATGAGGCCCATAAATTCTAGTTATTAGTTATGGAATTTTATGTATAAAGATGTGACTATTTTACTCTATTCTAGTGGGTGCATCCGGAAGGTCCTGCCATATGAACATATCGAACACCTATGTGTGTTTAGCTGTTTAGGGGACATGGGCATTGGAAGCAGCCGACTAACTTTCCATCTTCATTGCTTCACACTCAGTTAACATTGGTACATGGAATTTTTATGTAGAAGAAATCACACCCTTTATTAACAGATGCGGATATGTCAGCATATGTCAATCGGTAAAGGAACACTTTTCTCTGAAATGGTGGAAATAAACTGAAAGTTGAGGTCCTGCTTGTGGTGATAAGAAAGTTATCTGACCAGGACCTGGATTATACATTCCACATCAAAACTCTCTACTTTGTTACTTTATAGTGTAAAGCAGATGTTATAGCATTTGCAGGCCATTTGTCCACACCATTCATTGAAGACTGTACCCCTTAACTGGTAGCTACTCCTGCACCAAATTAGCACTTATGAGTATACTTGTCAAAATATAACCCTCCCCAATTCCTGGAGCCATGATGTACTTTACACAGGAAAATATCTGAGTAAAGAATAGTGTATGATATACATGAGAAAAGAAAAATGGTTGATGATCACCAACACTTTTATAAAAGTGACTCTATTAAATTGTATTATAGCGACACATAGAAGGCGAACAGTACAACATAAATACATATACCATCGAGCATCTCTGACTGTGTATACGCCAACATGCAGCCAAGGACTCTCTAAAAAGGAAAAGTGGTGATATTGCCACAGCAACCAATCAGATTCTAGCTATAATTTTCTAGCATGTACTAGATAAATGATAGCTAGAATCTGACCACCACTTTTTCTTTTCAGAAGCTTTAGTAAATCTGCCACTAAGACTAAGGCAGCAACCCCGTTCCAGTTTCTTCCCCTTTTTTTCAGGCACATGCCTTCATCGAATCCACAGAGTTTGGGTTGCAGGTAGAAGGTGATGACTGGTCTTGCAAAGCCTATCCTTGTAGCCTCCAGTCCACAATAGTGCAGTGGGAACAATAGCCCCCAGCCTGTCCTATCTTCAAGTCATTTGTTGCTTGTTGGGTGTTATGAATCCCAGTGCATTCACAAAGTGCAACGGAAGTGTAAAGCAAAGTGTCTTTATTCAGGTAAACACACAAACAAAGATTACTCAGATCCACTGATAAGAACAGGTTCCTAAGGAGACTGTATAGTAAAAAAGGCAGGAACAGGTATTATAAGTTTTACCCCAGTCCAGAAGGCACAAGGCTGTCCAGGAAAGCAGACAGAGTCCAGGGATAAGGCAGTGATCAGACAAACAAATCCAAATAGCCAGGCAAAGATCAAGAAAATTAGCGAGGTCCAGAAGTCTGTCCAAAAGGTCAGGGCAACAGGCAAAATAGCGTGGTCCAAGGTACAGGCAAACGATTCGGGGTCTCAGGCAAGCAGGCAAGGTCCAAGGTACAGGCAGGGGTCATACACAAAAGTTCAGTCCAGCAGGTATATACCAAATAGTACAGGAGCAGGTTAGCAGCAGCCAGGAACAAACGGGATGAACTGCACAGAGCACAGCTAGAGACAGGTACTTAAAGCAGTGCAACAGGTGCAGTTCTAATCAGGCATAATGCAAGGAGATTAACTCCTTCAGGCACGTAGAAGAGTTCAGGAACAGAACAGCAGCACCTCTGGTGGTATGAGGCACTGCTGCTAGGTACAAACAACAGACAGAGTTGTAACATTGGGCACCACTTTTTAAACCCCCTTTGGTTCCCATTATGTTAGAAGCTGGGTATCGGGGGGGAAGTCAGCCTCCTTGGCTATGAGGATTGATAGCCTTTATCTCTTGGGATGGCTGATGGCCATTCCACCGCCTCATGTCTTTTGGCATCCCCTGCTCAACACAGCTCTCCAAAGTTTGTAGATTAGAGACACAGGCAATGGGCATCTATACTTCTCCATAAAGAGTCTTAATTATTTAAATATAAGTTGTGTTCCCCCTGGATTAACCACTTAGAGTCAATCTTCAGCTTTGGATTTGAACAGTGACACTTCCGGTAAGTCCTGGGAATTTAGAGTATGACTAATCAGAATTTGCCTTTGTGGCTAACAGTATCTTTTAGAACCCCAAAGCCCACAAAGTGGTTACAGCTCTTTCTTAGTGAATTTCTATAACACAACCTACTTACAATAAAATAGCAATACATGGCCACATATAAGAGATTTCAGGGGATGTGTCACTGGCATTCTTCAAAATGACAGGAAGTCCCAGGCAGGCTTACCTGTATTGAAAGTTCAAATTGCACATTTGCTCTAATTAGCACTACCTTTTCGTGCTTGTACATATATTTAAGCTAATAAAAAATTTACCATTGACTCTTATTTATCAACAATGTGCAAGTTTTAATTATACATATATTATTAAAATTATAAAATGATATTGTTTAGAACAATGGTTACCCACAAGTAAGACCTAACTTTCATTGATGAATGGAAGCAAAAGCTTCCAATGATAGTAAATACGCATGTGTTATCATTGTTAAAATACTGACATTTTATTGTGCTAATATTCCCAAAAGAAATAGAATCCCCCTATATGCATATATAATATAAAATGTATTGGGGTATCTCTGCTCCATTGTGCTTCAAGCCATGTCCAAAAAGATACTCCTAACCCATCAAAGACATGGTGGAGCAGCAGCTGGCTGCCTCAGAGGTATGTAGCTGCCGATTGCTTCTCCGTATAGTTGCAGACACTTTGGGGGAGATTCAATTAGCCGCGAAGTTCCTGAGAACATTGCAGCTGTGCATTTTTACCGTTAGTACGGTAAAAATGTACTCTCATTTTTCCTCACACATCTATGGGGTGTCAGGAAAAATTAGCGGAGATTTATCTGAAAAAATAAGTGCAAAGTGTCTCTGGAATGGTTTGTTGAGACACTTCGTGCACAATTGAATTCCCCCCTTAATGTAAAAATACGAATGAGTGAAATGATTTAGCTTATTCAGTTTTTTAGGCATCCGCTTGCAATTAGCTTCCTGGGCAACTAACCGCCTAGGTTCACCTAATGATAACGCCAGCTCTGGACCTATTACAAACTACTAGGACTCTGCAAGGTGTAAAATAAACTATACAATATAACCTGTTGTGGACACAGTGGGTGGATTCACAAAGGAACAGTGTTATAGAGGGATAAGAGAACCACACATTTGGGCATTTGGCCACTGGTTAAAAGGTTAATGATTTGGTTTTTATTGTACATTAGCCTAATTAAATTGAGATTCTTGATCTCATACAGTATAATAAAATATACAATCTACTAGGAAGTAAAAATAAATAAATAAAATCATTTGTCTTAAATGTACAATAAGTTCCCAGCATAAAAAAAGAAAAAATTCATATTTTCAGCCATTTCTTGTAACTTTATGAGAAATAGCTGCCACATTTTATTAGATTTGGTTTTAATTGGCCGTGTAAATTAAAGAAGTACAATTCATCAGCAGGTTATAGAAATACACAGTGCTCATTATTTTATTGGAAGCAGTATGACCGTATCTCTTATTTAACAATAAATGAGTGTTGCAACCATATCCTCTACATGGTCACTAATAGCAGCCTCTACTCCTTTGTAGCCATTAGTGTACTGCTTGTTTGCAGGACCTTCACAAATGGTCCCCTAAATTGGGGCTGGTTTGTGAATTCAAAAGTCATGGTAATTACGCAGCTGTTTGGAAAATGTGTTGGAGTGGTCTAACGGTGACAGCCCCTCCTCTCTCTCCCCTTCTGCTCTCTCACATTCATTACTGTCTAAATGAAAGGACGTGTATACAGTGATTATGAGGTTTCATATGAATCCCCCAAGCCATAAAGAAAAAAATCCTAATTGTCAGCTGGACTCTGCTTGTTTAAAATAATTAGGGTTCGGCAGCTCCAGCAGACTTTTTTTTGTCTGCTCATGCTTTATCAGATAGTATCAGCTTCATGTTATTCCATCTTTTTCTATAACACCAGCCTGCCATATCAGGGATACAGAGGAGGAATGAGGGCTTAGGTGCAGAAAAAGATTTGCTTTAGTGTACAAAAACAATATTTCTGCAAGGCTTTAAGCAGTCTTGCAGTCATAAGGAGGGTGTTAAAGGACGATAGTTTAATGGATTTCTGTAAAATAAATATATAAATTACCTCATATCAATGCATTTTATTATTGTCTTTTTTTTAAAAGAGATAGCTGAAATCTTTCTTAATTACCATTTATTTCAATGACAGAATTGTAATTTATCATTTAGTTGTAATTTGACATATGTTCACACCTTTGCCATTTCCAATTTCTTCCTCCATTCTAATTGTCTGCTTCACTCGCCTGTCATGCACTCCTCCTGGGATTAATTCAAGCTGTCTGTCTGCACCAAGCTACCAGCACACTCAGGGCTGGGGAAAGCGTGACAATGTCAATGCGCACACAGTTTATCTGAGGCAATGCCCAGGCATCACAATCCTGCTTACAATCTTTCTCTATTGTTTATTTCATTTTGAATGTGCGATTTTACTATGCATTATTAGCCATTAATTATTTTCTGGTTGCCGCCTAAAAAAAACCCCATTAAAAGTAATTACTGTTTGTACCGGTTGAGAAGTGGGCAATGAATGGGCTATATATATATATATCCCATGTTTGTTTTACTAGGTGTAATATATGCTAAGCTGTCGAGTGCTGTCTTTCTTATAATATACTATACATAAAAAGCTTATATATATCTATATATATATATATATATATATGTCACATTATATAATGACACACACACAGAGAACAAACTTTATTATATTGTATAAAGTAGAGATGCGCGCAGACCCCATGTTTTGTTTTTGTTTTTTGTTCTAAAACATCTTTGTGTTTTGGTTTTGCTTGAAAATTCTGAAAGGTTATAGTTTTGAATCTGCATTTAATTGAAACTTGTGAAAAATTGGTAAAATTATGTGATTGTGAGCTACTATATTACTATTTATAGCATCAATATACATTTTCAGTTATTTCCAGTTTATTTTTGAATGGTCCCTTTACAACTGTCTAAAATTTTCACCAATTTTGGTCAAAGTCTGCAGCGAGTTGGCTGTCTAAATTTAGTGACAGAATAGCGGCAAAAGTACATGGCAGTTTAATAAAATATGCAATCCCAAGTGGCATAGTAGTGTGTATAAGTATCTACATGTAGTTTGAGAGTAAAATGTCAATTTCAATTCGTCCTTTTGGCTAAGCTCAAATGTAGTATCTGCCCCAGTATGGTTGGTTCTGGATGGGTTTTCTTGGTCTGATGCCTGGAAGCCTGTGGTGCTTGGAGCCCGAGATGTCTGTGCCTACGGGATGACTTGAAAATTCAGTGGTTGTGGGACTGGTAAAGGGGACTGCCAAAAACTAGCGGCAGAGGTGGCCCCAACGACCCATGTGTATACATATGCAATGTATTTAAATATGAATGTATACTGATATGGAATGCCTATAAATATGTAATGTATATATATACATATATATAGATAGATAGATTTCAACAAGAGAGCTCGTATATATTTGCCAGTTACCATGTATAATTATCTACATCCTATATTTTGTAGTGAATGGTTGTTATTTGTTAATGTTAGATTTTTTGCATAGTTTATTGAGAATCTTGTTCATGTTTTTAAAATAACTAATGGCCAGTTTGAGATTAAAATGTCAATCTCGGTTCGTCCTTGTAGCTAAGCTCAAGTGTAGTAGCTGACATTAGTTTGGGATGCCCTGAAAGGGAAGGTTTCCATGGTCTGATGCCGGAAGACTGGTGGTGTTTGAAGCTCGTGGTGCCTGTGCACAAAATTCAGTTAATTTGATATTTGTTTGTTCAATTGGGGTTTGGGTATATACTCTTTATGGGCTACCCTCGTCCCTTGTTGTCAGAGGAACCCTCCGTATGGTGGGGGGGAGCTGAAGAACCAGTTCCCCATGGTAGGTTCGGACAAATCCCAGGGTAAAGGTGACTGCCCGAGACTTGCAACGGGTGTGGTCCCAAAGACCCATGTATATAAATATGGAATGTATGTAAATATGGAATGTATATTAATATAGAATGTATAAATAATATTTCATATATTAGTGAAGTGCAAAATATATTTAAAATAGACAATTCAGATAGGCCAATAGTTGACCTTCCCACACAATTAAGCATGTATAACTGACATAGATGCAGATTTAGTTGCCAAAAATGTATTTCAATTAGTGGCACAGTGCACTGATGTATATCATTGCAAATGTACTGAGTTTTGTATTAGAGATGTATTGATTTCTGATGCAGTAGGCATATGTTGGAGGAAATGTGTTTTTGTAAGAAAGGAAGAAAGGAAATCCCATACTAATTAAGCCTTTTTCATTTGTGAGTGACCAACACTTTTTTAGCCTGAATACACAGCAGGGATTCATTACCTATTATACTGTCTTGCTAAAAAGATATATGAACTACATGAATAATGCAACCAGCAAGTATTTTAGGAAATCACAGATTGAAGTGAATTTTGTTAAATCCAAGAATAGAGAATATATTACATCCTGATGACAAATATCTGGTGTAATTTCTAAGATTTTGTGGTGCCAGCTAGGAAGGGGACTGGGTTACCCCCTGCCAACATGTGTGTCAGAAACAGTATATAAAGCTATATTTTGTATTTTAACTGTATTATACCATCTATACTCATAGATGATCACTAGTACCTTCCAACTAGTGTGTAATGGTCATTTTAAGGACCCCTTGAGCAAATAAACATCACTGCTTGAAGATTCTGCCTGACGCTTATTGCCTGTGTATCCTGTGACCAACAGATAAAAGCTTACACTCTAATCCATTCCCCGGCTTTCCCGTGTGAAACCCAACATCTCAATGTCAATGCTCTGCCCGCTACCTTGCAGTCCTGATCCATAGTAAGCGGTCAGGATGCCAACCAACCCACAGTGAAGAGGTACTGTAGCAGCTATACCAGATACCCCAGATATAAGCGGTTCTAGGTGCCGAGAAGGAGCCTAGAGGTGGCAGCCAAATCCTCCTACAACTATTGCGCAGCTGGCATTCACAAGTCTGGGAGTGTCTGGTAGCAGGTGACACCAGTAGGAGTGGTCAGTAACAGTCAGTTACTGATGTTGAGAAAGAAACCCAGATAAACTATACAGGAAGAACATCCCTACATCCTTCTTCCTCCCACACACCGGGTGGTGAAGTAAACACATCCGTTCACAGGCATCACCTTTACGTAGCTGTGATTATCCCCATACATTTTT
This sequence comes from Mixophyes fleayi, assembly GCF_038048845.1. Taxonomy (NCBI): domain Eukaryota; kingdom Metazoa; phylum Chordata; class Amphibia; order Anura; family Limnodynastidae; genus Mixophyes; species Mixophyes fleayi. Next base: position 140,316,389 of record NC_134402.1, read on the forward strand.
TTGCAATAACAAAAATGGCAATATTTTGGGTGTAGCCATATTCATATCCAACCATTTGCCTCTCCAAGATGTTGTTGCATAAAGAGTCTTGAAAGGTAGGGGTTTACTATAAAAATATAACCTTTTTCACTAATGCTTCACTTTTGTTACTGTATAAGCTCCTAATCAAGGACAATCTACTTTTCTAGAGACTCTTTTAGATCCAGTGGACTCCATGAGAGAAGGTTTCCTGGTGGTTGGGGTGACTTCAATTGGACTTTCCATCCTGACATTGATGCATCTTCCCGTGGCTGCTAGGCAATCAGACAAGCTGTATTGCAAGGTGAGCCGAATTCTGCACAAGCACCAGCTCGTTGATACCTGGAGACTCAAACACACCACAAACCGTGAATTTACCTTCTTCCCACCCACATGGAGATTACTCCAGACTTGACTACCTTTTCTTATCTCACAGACACTAACACATGATTAGGGACATCAATATAGGTCCGGTCACCTGATCAGACCACACCCAGTATACATATACATATAAAATGCTACTCCAGCATGCCTATTGTAAATCTCAACTGGACATAGCATTGGACGAATACATCTTGCTTATTGATACTACCACTATATCCAAAGTTTCAGTTTGGGAAGCCCACAAAAGCGTCATCAGATGGAAACTCATATAACTTGGCACAATCAAGAAAAACAACCCACAAAATGCTCTTCTCCAGAAAATTAAGACTCTAGAAACTATCCACAACCCTTACTGAACTGGCTAAAACGAGAATGGCATTGAACAAGTTATTAGCAAATAAATTAAATCTACCAGTGGGATCATAAGCCAGGCTGATTTCTAGCCAGAGTAGTCAGATCTCAGAGAGCTCGGACATATATCCAATATATCAAGTCAGGTAAGTCTTCTTACTCAACTGTTGAGATAGCTGAGGCATTCCGTAAGTATTATTCTAAACTTTGCAATATATCTCAAGATGCCTCAGCCACTGACCGGTCCCTCAGAAGGTCTAATATCTCCACTGCCTAAAAGAGATCAATTTTCCTACCCTTAATGATGACAATAGGCAGCCAATGGAACAACCTTTTTCACCTGAAGAGTTAGAGGAATCTATCAAAATGACTCTATCTTAGAAAAGCCCCTGCCCAGATGGTCTCACCATATTCTACTATAAAACCTCTAAGGAAAAGCTTGTGCCTTTAATGCTTCAGACTTTCAATTCTATCTTGGACCAAACACACTTTTTCAAACATTGTTTGGCAGCACATTTCACAGTTTTGCCCAAGCTAAAGGCCAATCTCCCTACTCAATACAGGCATTAAATTATGCACTAAACTCAAAGCTAATAGAGTGAAGCTTCTTATACCTAAATTAGTGAATCCTGATCAAGTGGGTTTTGTTCCAGGCCGAGAGGACCGAGATCACACCACCAAAGTAATCGATTTGGTTGATTATGTCTCCTCTTTCAATATCTCTTTGATTTTGTTGTCAACAGATGCTGAAAAGGCATTTGATTAGGACCTTATGCTGGGAATGCTGGGCCACTTAGGATTAGGCCCTGTGGGGCATGGACGGATCCGCACTTTATATACCAATCCCATTGCCAAGGTCAAGATCAATGGAGATTTTGCTGACCCTGTAGAGATCACCAAATGCACAAGACACGTGGCAGAACGTGACACGTGTCTTGTGCATGTGTCACGGAGGCAGACCGTGACACGTGCACAAGACACGTGTCACGGTCTGCCTCCGTCTGCTTTGCATCATCTCCCTTTAGAATGCTGCTTGCATCCTGCAGTCCCTGTTTGTTTTGCACTGTGCAGTATTTGTGTTAATTTTATGTGTTAGCAGCAGTACATTATTACACCATCAGATTGTTATTCCAGCAATAAACTTTGTGTGTTTTCACCTCATTTCTGGCTCCTGAGCTGCACTTTGTATTTGAACCGTGACAACACGGTTGTCCACTGTGACCAATTAAATTCGTATTGTGTATGGAGGCCTTGACTTGGTCCATTATGGCCAACCCAGATATCTTTGATATATGGAAAGGTGAGAGAGAATTTATACTAGCTTTTTTTGCCGATGATCTCCTGGCCATTATTACGTATCCCATTGTCTCAATCCCCAATTCAATGTCTGAGTTGCCTAATTTTAAAATTTTAAATAAATTTGTTGCTGTCAACATCCCTACTCCCTCTGGAGTGGTTGAAAGTCTGAAACATTCATTCGCTTTTATGTAGCACCCTACCCAGATAAAGTTTCTGGGGTTCATCATTAATAAAAATATTATCCAAGATATCTGTTAACAATTTTTCCCTATCACTAACACAATACACAAAGACCTGAGAGACTGACACTCCAAGGGCTTTTCAGGGATAGAGTTAATATAGTTAGGAGTTAATATAGTTAAAATGAATCTACTCCCAAGTATTATATACTTCCTCTTTACTGTTCCTGTACTTTATTACACCTACCTGCAACGGGCAATATGCAACTTCATATGGAAAGGCAGAAAGCCATGCTATGAGCATAACACTCTTTACAGATGCAAACATTCGGGCAGATTGCAATTACCACGCTTCACCACATACTATGATGTGGTTATGCTGAACCGAGGGCTGGGGATATAAAACAGTGAGTGTTAATAGAGAAATTTATGCTGCGGTTCAGCCAACTATATTCCCTAGCTTCCCTCTGTACTCCACCCGACAATAACTGCTACATTAAAACGTTAGTTTGACAATCTGGTCTTTCCCTCGGGCAAATTGATGATGGCATTTCACCATTGGTCATGGGCGGGAGTCTCTATGGATGACTTGATTTTATCCTCTGAAGATAAATTTCACGATTACTGAGCCATATACATGTATAACTGGATCGAATTTAAAGAAACATCCCCGTTTGCTCTTTGGAACAATTGAGGCATATACCCTCATCACCACATTAACCCATCATTTTGCTTTAGTTACTCGGTTTACGACTGTAATGTTCGTTTTGTCGCTACCAATAAACATTATCCAATGCGATTATTGTGGTTCCAATACACAAAGAGATTTAATAGCAAAATATAGCAGGATTTGCAGCAAGCCATGATGAATCATAACATGTATTACAATAAACAGGAAAGTATAAAACCGAATACATTACATTACGCAAGCGCGTCCTGGGCCCAGGTCCATGTTCAGCCTTGTAGTCAGAAAGAGAGAGAGATTTTATACTGGCCCAGGACTTGCTTATATGCAGTTTGAATTAACATAATCAGTGATGATGTCACAAATATACACAGATAACACTAAGAGAGGTCTTCATTGGTCCAGGGTTAATGATATTCCAGTAGACTGCTGTTAATATTGATTCATTTGATCTCTTTTCCAAGGGTGGGGGCAACTTACTCCAACTGTTGCCTACGTGTCTTTCCACCGAATAACCAGATTAAACTGACCCATAAACAAACTACATTTGAGTATTAATCTCATATTGCTTATAACATGCGATGCGATTGCTACTCTATCGAAACTGGGTTAATGCTGGTGAAATAAGCTTTAATATGAGACCGAACTCTTTACCTTTTAGAAGACCTGAACCATAAATACATTTACTATAATATTATCAATGTATAAATAATCTCTATTACATTTTACTAACAATTAAATGTGAATTGGAACCTAAGTAAGTGTGAATGTAAACGTGTGTGTTATTAATCAGTGTGTTTGCGTCATTACACGTGGCTTACTAATCGTAATTGCACGGAAAAACAATATTAATCAATTTAGCTTACTTCATCCCATTATTTGACATACACATGACCCATTTAGGGTTATCCGTATGGTTTCCCCCTCCTCCTTCTTACCTAATCTCTCCTTTCCTTCCCCCCCTCCGTATCCCACTATATAGCCTAAGTGGTACACTATATGGACGAAGTATTCGGGCACTTGACCATTACACCAACAGAAACTGTAATGACATTGTATTCAAATACATATACTTTGGAACACATTATACAGGCGGTGGGTTTAAAACTGGCAATCTAACTCCATTGTAACTGACGTCATTTGCCCTGGAGACATTTTACAAAGTCGCAATTTACAGATGACGGGATGTAAACGTGTGGGAAATGTTGCATGTCATTTATATGGATAGTCTATATTTCATCCTTGTTGGGCTTACAGTAATCAGATTTTTTAGGTTGGTGTGTTTTGTCGGCCATTGCCAACGGAGAAATGACTACCACCGACTGAATGATTGACTCTCACATGTATTAATTGAAATGGAAAACACTTTAGATTTTAGGTTGTATTAATTTTTTGGGGTGTCCAGCTGCACTGATGTTCACACGCAAACACCCTGTTTTTACATTGCTTAATATGTCACTGAATGACCCTCACAACAAGTATTGATGTAAATATAATACATTTTAGATTTCAGAATATATAGGTTGTTTGTGGTGTGCAGCTGCACTGACACTCACATGCAAATAGCCTGTTTTTGGACTGCTTAATAAAGATGTCACTGACCAACACAAGATTACTTTCCCTAAAAACACTTTATATTTTAAAATAAATAAATGTAATTGTTTTTTGGGTTCTGCTGCTAACAGTCATACAGTGAAAGCACAGTTTTTCTCCACTATATACTAGTTCAAAATTATGTGTATATAGTACTATATATATGCATTAATAATAACCATAGCCACTACTCCATCTAAACACTCTGACACTGAAAACCAATTAATCAGCAAACTATTCTAGATGACTGATCCCTACAGAAATAAACTGCATTAAAATAATCACAGCTATTCTATTGTTTTCTCTGTCCCTCTTTCATCCTGTCTAGCGCAGAGCACTGCAGCTACATTTCCCTACTTGCTGTTTGTTCTAAAATGGCAGAGGAGAACACGAGGAATGGCTATTTATAAAAGATATCGATCCAAAACTCGAGAGAGCCATCATTTTTCCGGAATATCTGATTTTGGAGTTAAGAATCGAGTCGTGCTTTGGTTTTTCTCAGAACCTCAAATCTAGGATCTGTCAGATTTCTAAGAATCCAAACCTTCATCTCTAATATAAAGTTTATTTTACAATTTTTGTTTGTATACGAGGTTAATTTATTGCAATGTCCAGAGGAACCCCTGACTGTTTTCAGCATTTAAGTTGGATTCATTTTGATTCCCCAATGTTCACAACCATTGACTGTGATCAACCTCTTAGCAGCTGTGGCTTTCTCACCGCTTTGCTGAGCCCATATTGGCACTTTTTGGGCTGGTCACATTCCAACATCAATATCAGTAATTTGTTTATGCAATACCACACTAATTATTCACACAAATTATGCTTTGTTTTTTCAGAAGACGTTAAATTTACAGTAAATACCATTATTTTGCTTACATCTCCTGTTACGGCAAAACAAATCTACTTAAAATGGATATAAAAAATTGAAATTGAAAGTGAACTAAAAGGAATGTGTCTATTTTTTTTCTAAACACCAACGAGAAACATTTTGTGGTTCTTTCTTTGACATCAATCGACCTTTCCAAAACAGTAAAAAGATTCTAGATAACATTTTCATAATAAAATCTGTACTTGACAATGATAATACATTTTTTGCTAGTTTTACCATCTTCAATGAACTTCCTAAAATGTTTAGAAATAATATGGTACCATAACAAAGCATGCCATTTTGAAAACTAAACAACTGTTAAAGAAACTGCAGTAGTACCTTAATTGTGCACACTATCTTCATATCCTATTCCTATATAGCATTGTTATATAACCACACTCTTTTACACTTTACCTCATAAAACACGTCTACTCCAGTCCTTTATACTATATTAATATCCTATTCTCTCAGAGTTCTCTATATAATATTTCCTGTCTCAAGGCAGTATAAAATTCATAATCACAACGCAGATGTTTATTTATACAACTAGCTGAATTACGTTGCCCGGCTTTAAATCTTCAAGTTATTAAGTCGTCAAAGAATTGAATGTAACTGTCAACCTTTTAAAAGTTGTTTTAGCAGCATAGCAGCTCTTCCAAAACAACCATGAGGTGGATGCCCAGTTTTGTTTTTATTTTTATATTAAATGTCATCCAAATCCATCCAGTGGAAGGCCCAGTCAAAAGTTCTGCCCAACGTACAGCAATGGGAGGTCTGATTGGGACATCAATCCCTGAGTATGTCTTCTGGAATCTGATGTTACCTGTCTTAAATTTTTGCTCCAATCCATCCTATGGCAGGCACAGAACAGGCTACCCAGGTCAAAGTTCTGCCCAGCATACACCAACGGGAGGTCCGACCAGGACCCTAACCCCCCTAAAATCTGTCAGGAACCAACTGGACCACCTCATTCCAATAGAAGCAGGGGTGTCTGAATAGAGGCTCAGAACAGGCTCCCTCGGTCAAAACTCTGCCCAGTGTACACCAATGGGAGGTCTGACCGGGACCCTAACCTCCAGTAAAACCTTGTCAGGATCCAAGTGGACTACCTTGCATTGGTTTCATTCCAATCAGTGCAGGGGTATCTGAATGCAGTCTTAGAACAGGCTTCCTGGGTCAAAGTTCTGCACAGCATAAAGCAATGAGAGATCCGACCGGGACCCTAACCCCCTAAAACCTGGTCAGGGACCAACTGGACCACCTTGTGTTGGTTTCATCCCAATTGGTGCAGGGATGTCTGAATGAATAACCGAAACAGACAAACAGACCAATTATTTCTATATATAAGATAGAGAGAGAGAGAAATAAACTATTAACACTACTATTTTTGGCAAATGTCAGAACAGTCAGAAAGCAGAATGGTCAAATCAATGTCAGGGATAACAGAAACAGGAACAGAAGTTGCTCTATTCAAGTACACTGCACCTATAATTATCATTGAGTGAACACTAATGGGTATTATTAGATTTTGACCTGTATCAGGCTTAGCTATCCTGTGGCTCTTTAACTGATGTTAAACCACATGTCACAGAAAATGTAAGCATTCCAGTAAGAACCCTCCCATGGCCAGTAGTGTTGTTCAGTATTTACATAGCCCCAAAATGCACAAGGGAAATGGCAAACCCCAAGGGCATAGGGTGTTATTTTAGTAACTCTTACCCAGATGTGTCAAACTTGCAGCCACGGGCCGCACGTGGCCCAAGCGCATATATTTTGTGGCCCCACATTACTATTACTATGGTAAAACAAGTGGAAAGCAGCCTGCGTTTTATTTTATTCGGATAAATTACTTAAAAATTCACGTAATACGACAGTGTTAAGTCAACCTTCCCTGTCAGTGTCACGTGACATGTGCACGTGTCACGTGAACAGTTTGTTGTGAGATACAGGCAGATTCACAGAGACACAGAAGCAGTAGCAGCACACAGGGGAAACTCAAGAACTGAAGTGTTTTCCTGTAAGAGGCAGGGAAAAACAGCAGTGAAGGAGTGCCCCACTACCAGCAGCCACAAGGGAAGTAGAAGTCTGTACAGCCGGTCCACAGAGGAGAGTAGCAGCGGCAGAGCTCTCAGCCACCAGGAAGGAACACTTAAGTGCTTTGTCTGTGTGTTTTTTCCCCAGCATAGTTCCAGGCCTCCACCCCTAGCTCCCATCCCTAACCATAGTTGCCGACTTCAAGGCCGACTCCGGGAAGAGGTGTGTGTGCTAGGGTGGGGCTCAGCAAATCGCGTCATTTTGGACCTGCCCCCTGTGACGTAAAGATGCAAACACGTCATTTTACAGTGGGGGACAGAGTCAAATGCCGCAGTGCATTTTGGATTTAATTCTGCCCACTTCACTTTGGAAGTGGGCAGATGCAGGAAGCTGCCGTTCCGGGAGAGTTGGCAAGTATGCTCCTAACTCTTAGGCCGGCCATCTCTAGTCTCCTCTCCCTTAAGCTTAGTCCTAGATCTGATCCCCAGCCACTGCCCTTAGGCCGGATCCACAGCCACTGCCCCTAGGATTGATCCACAGCCACCGCCCCTAGGCTGGATCCACAGCCACTGACCCTAGGCCGGATCCACAGCCACTGCCCCTAGGCTGAATCATCAGCCACTGCCCCTTGGCCGGATCCACTACCACTAGTTTGCAGCCACATTCACTAGGCTCCCTGCCTGAACCACCTACTCCAGAGACACCTTAGTAGGCCAACCCCTAGCCTAACACCCGTAGTGAGCGTGTCTTTTCGTATTGCCTAGTGTTTATACACTGTATTGAGATTGTATAACCTCTCCCTCTATATCTGATTGTCCTCTTTGTTATATCATTGCTGTGTTGTGTATCTCTTGTTGCGGATTGTGCGCGCACGATAGTTGTCAGGGTTGGTGCACGAGTGAGTTTAGCAGCGTAGCAGCAGTTAGGATAGAGACAGCCTAGGTAAGGAGACTGTGCTCTGTTTACAGGCATTGGTGGGCAGACGAGAACATTGGAAGACCCCTGCAAATGAGAACTCCCTGGATCAGCAGGGATTGAGGGAGTTACCAAAGTGGACTAGCTTCTGTAGTATGTAGTATAGAGTATAATCCGGCAAGGGCCGTTCCCTATGGTGCAATCACCTAGCGGAACAGTCCTCCTGGTATTTCACCCGACCCCCTTTATGGCAAAACGAGTACCGGGCATACGAGACAAGGGCTCTCTCCCTTGTTGCGTTCAGGCACTCGGACATGCCCCCTTTCTGCGCAGATGCAGGAGAGGGGAGACACTCCTGAAGACGACCAGAAACCAGCGTGGTGTGTATGGTAAGTGTGAGTTCTTTTCCAGTCCCAGGCCCCCATCCATAACCCCTCCTTTCATACTGACATGTTGTAGTACTTGTCTATCCAATACCTGCTGACCAACCAATCTCCCACTGTTCTGGCCATCATTGCTTTTCTTGCTATCACTTTAATCTTGGCTATCTAGACATCCTTACATTATTGTTATTTCAGATGTTATATAGCCTGCCTCTTGTAAATTTCACCCTGTTCATGTGACTTAATCATTCTTATTATTCTCTGTATCCTCAATGTATGCACTAAATGGCATATTTCTTTTCTCTCTATTTTTTTTTACTGTTTTCTTTTTTTCCTTCCATCTTCAAAATTCTTAGGAAAATCTTGCAAAGAAAAACCCTCTCTTCCTTTTCATCACTTAACAGTCTTATAGCTGTATCTAGCTGTATCTTTCTATTTGGTTAGCCATGATACAGTGAAATGACAGGTCTTGAATGGTAATAGTGCAAGAGGGAAATGGATCAACCTAAAACACATTACTGGTCACATCCCATGGGCTGCATGTTGCTATGGGATTCTAAACAATTAATTTCAACAGTTTAAATCTCTGTACTGCATAACACAATAGCATACAGACTGTAATGTATACAACATTCTAAAGTTGCACCTTCATAAAATTAAGAGATTGTTTTGAAAGATGTTTCATTCTATGAGTTTATTCAAACCATGTTCCCAATATTGTTTTTTACCTAATCTAAACCAGGTGTCAGGGAATGATGTGATGGGAAAATTGCAGGATAGTATACTGGTTTAGGAAGTCCATGAGGAATCAGGTAGGTGCATCTAGACAGGGCAGGTAGTTAGTATTAAATCAGTGAGAGTATAAATAGGCAAAACAAAGGTAAATAGTATGACAGAACCCAGGTAATATTCAGTAGATCTATAACTAGGAGTAGAGCAATGTATATATATTAGGGATGTGCACCGGCGACTTTTGAGGTCTCGTGTTTTGTGTTTTGGATCCGGATTTTCGTTATTTTTGGGGTTCGGATTTGTCTCGCAAAACACTTGACGAAAGGTCTCGGTTCGGATTTAAGGTTTTGGATTCGGATTTTTTTTGCAAAAAACATAAAAAGTTTAAAAATCAAGTTTTTGGGCTTATTTTCACTCCTAGGCTATTATTAACCTCAATAACATTCAATAACAAGCATTTCCACTAATTTACAGTGTATTCTGAACACCTCACAATATAGTTATTAGTCCAAAACGTTGCAACAAGGTATCTTTCTGGACTGCGTAGAGGAGTGGGTCACCACAATATATATTAAAAACCCTGAACTTTTATGATTCGCACCAATAAATGTACCTGGACTGCGTAGAGGAGTGGGTCACCACAATATATATTAAAAACCCTGAACTTTTATGAATCGCACCAATAAATGTACCTGGACTGCGTAGAGGAGTGGGTCACCACAATATATATTAAAAACCCTGAACTTTTATGATTCGCACCAATAAATGTACCTGGACTGCCTAGAGGAGTGGGTCACCACAATATATATTAAAAACCCTGAACTTTTATGAATCGCACCAATAAATGTACCTGGACTGCGTAGAGGAGTGGGTCACCACAATATATATAATAAGAAAACCATCAACTTGTTTGATTCGCACCAATAAATGTACCTGGACTGCGTAGAGGAGTGGGTCACCACAATATATTAAAAACCCTGAACTTTTATGAATCGCACCAATAAATGTACCTGGACTGCGTAGAGGAGTGGGTCACCACAATATATTAAAAACCCTGAACTTTTATGAATCGCACCAATAAATGTACCTGGACTGCGTAGAGGAGTGGGTCACCACAATATATATAATAAGAAAACCATCAACTTGTTTGATTCGCACCAATAAATGTACCTGGACTGCGTAGAGGAGTGGGTCACCACAATATATTAAAAACCCTGAACTTTTATGAATCACACCAATAAATGTACCTGGACTGCGTAGAGGAGTGGGTCACCACAATATATTAAAAACCCTGAACTTTTATGAATCGCACCAATAAATGTACCTGGACTGCGTAGAGGAGTGGGTCACCACAATATATTAAAAACCCTGAACTTTTATGAATCGCACCAATAAATGTACCTGGACTGCGTAGAGGAGTGGGTCACCACAATATATTAAAAACCCTGAACTTTTATGAATCGCACCAATAAATGTACCTGGACTGCGTAGAGGAGTGGGTCACCACAATATATTAAAAACCCTGAACTTTTATGAATCGCACCAATAAATGTACCTGGACTGCGTAGAGGAGTGGGTCACCACAATATATATAATAAGAAAACCATCAACTTGTTTGATTCGCACCAATAAATGTACCTGGACTGCGTAGAGGAGTGGGTCACCACAATATATTAAAAACCCTGAACTTTTATGAATCGCACCAATAAATGTACCTGGACTGCGTAGAGGAGTGGGTCACCACAATATATTAAAAACCCTGAACTTTTATGAATCGCACCAATAAATGTACCTGGACTGCGTAGAGGAGTGGGTCACCACAATATATTAAAAACCCTGAACTTTTATGAATCGCACCAATAAATGTACCTGGACTGCGTAGAGGAGTGGGTCACCACAATATATTAAAAACCCTGAACTTTTATGAATCGCACCAATAAATGTACCTGGACTGCGTAGAGGAGTTGGTCACCACAATATATTAAAAACCCTGAACTTTTATGAATCGCACCAATAAATGTACCTGGACTGCGTAGAGGAGTGGGTCACCACAATATATTAAAAACCCTGAACTTTTATGAATCGCACCAATAAATGTACCTGGACTGCCTAGAGGAGTGGGCACTGGGCACCACAATAAAATATATAAAAAACCTTCAACAGGTCTGCATTACACTACACATACGGCTGCTCCTCCATCCTCTCCATCATATACATGTTGGAGTTTTAGCGTGTGACAACCTCTTGTTTTTGATAATGTCAGTGCATTTTGAATATTTTTCAATTTGCCCCACACCACTGAATGTACTTTATCTATGATACGCATCTATCTATCTTGACTGCGTAGTGGGGTGGCCCCGGTACCCAATTTGATACCGGGGCCACAATAAAATAAATACACCCTCCACGTGTCAGAATTCCACCAAACAAGTATCTTGACTGCGTAGTGGGGTGGCCCCGGTACCCAATTTGATACCGGGGCCACAATAAAATAAATACACCCTCCACGTGTCAGAATTCCACCAAACAAGTATCTGGACTGCGTAGTGGGGTGGCCCCGGTACCCAATTTGATACCGGGGCCACAATACCTCCTCCAAACATGGTACAGACAATTCGTCATTGAGATCCCATCAAGTATGTTAAAGACAGACAGGGTCCAAGTGTTATTGGTTGACTTTGTAAACCAAAAAACTGTCCCTGTTGCACATAGTCGTGCAATGAAGACTAACTTTTTCATTTAAAGGCATCTTCTTTCAAGTGTAGTGTTTGTAAGTCTAAGTCATATTATACTTTTGGTAAAATTGGTTTATTTTGTTCCTCTTTATGGTAACTACTAATAGAATTAAAGTATTAAATAGAAGCGGCAGTTCCTCTTTATGGTAATTAGTAATAGAATTAAAGTATTAAATAGAATTAAAGTATGAAATAGAATTAAAGTATGAAATAGAATTAAAGTATTAAATAGAATTAAAGTATGAAATAGAATTAAAGTATTAAATAGAATTAAAGTATTAAATAGAGTGGTATAGAGTTGTAGTGTGGTATAGATAGAGTGGTCCCCACAATATAATAATAAAACCCTCAACTGGTCTGAATTCCACCAAACAAGTATCTGGACTGCGTAGTGTGGTGGCCCCGGTACACAATTTGGTACCGAGGCCACAATATAATTAAAAAATTGGGCATCAACTGTCACCGTTGTTTAATATCTGATACACCTAAATATGGACTGCACAGTGGAGTGGCCCCGGTAGTAAATTTGGTGCCGGGGCCACAATACCTCCTCCAACTTCCAAGTGTAGTGTTTATAAAGACAGACAGCGTCGAAGTGTTATTAGTTGACTTTCTTAACCCTAAAATTGTCCCTGTTGCAAATATTCGTGCAATGGACAGTTACTTTTTTATTGAAAGACTCAAGCTTTCAAGTGTAGTGTTTATAAAATATAAACAACAATACAGTAGTTTTAGAGCACGTCAATACCTCTTGTTTTAAATTATGACACGGCATTTTACTTTTGGTTTAATTTCTTGAATTTTTTTAAATTTGGTTTTACTTTTTGAACATGGCAAACGACTGTTGATTGGTCATATAATGCAAAAAAAAAAGTTCCAAGATGGAATTGTCCTTGGGCCCTCACACCCACCCTTATGTTGTTGAAATAGGGCATGCACACTTTAACAAACCAATCATTTCAGCGACAGGGCCTACCAAACAACTTTGGCTGAAATGATTGGTTTGTTTGGGCCCCCACACCAAAAAAGCTATTCATCTCTCCCTGTACAGACTAAACAGGCTCTACTGAGGCAAGATGTCGTCCTCATCCTCAACCTCTGATTCCTCTCCCCCTACAGTGTGTACTTCCTCCTCATCACACATTATCAATTCGTCCCCGCTGGACTCCACAACCACAGGTCCCTCTGTAGTATCTGGAGGGCAGTGCTGTACTTCATTGAGGAATTGATTATTCATTTTTATAAACATCATTTTTTCAACGTTGTGAGGAAGCAACCTCCTTCGCCGCTCACTGACCAGGTTCCCCGCTGCACTAAAAACTCTTTCCGAGTACACACTGGAGGGGGGACAACTCAGGTAAAATAGAGCCAGTTTGTACAGGGGCTTCCAAACTGCCTTTTTTTCCTGCCAGTAACAATATGGACTGTCTGACATGTCTACTTGGATGGTGTCAGCAAAGTAATCATCCACAATTTTTTCTATTGTGACAGCATCCAATGCAGCGAGAGTAGACATGTCTGCAATGGTTGGCAGGTCCTTCAGTCCGGACCAGATGTTATCAGCATCCCCGCCAGTGCCTCTTTTGGGAAAACTGAGCTTTTTCCTCGCAGCCATAGATGTGGAAGAAAATGAGGGTGGAGCTGTTGGCATGTCACGGTCCTCTTCAGAGGACAATCTCCTGACCAGCAGGTCTTTGCACCGCTGTAGACTTGTGTCCGCCGGAAACAGAGACACAACATACGCTTTAAACCGAGGATCGAGCACGGTGGCCAGAATGTATTCCTCTGACTTTAAAAGAGTGACCACCCTCGGATCCTGGCAAAGCGTACGAAGGGCTACATCCACAAGAGCAACATGCTTGGTGTAATCGCAATGGCTTTCCAGCTCCTCCCTCACTTTCTCCAGCTGCTTCTGCAACAGCCTGATCAGGGGAATGACCTGACTCAAGCTGGCAGTGTCGGAACTGACTTCTCGTGTGGCAAGTTCAAATGGCTGCAGAACCTTGCACAACACGGAAATCAGTCTCCACTGCGCTTGACTGAGGCGCATCCCCACTCCTTTGCCTATGTCGTAGGTGGCTGTGTAGGCCTGAATGGCCTTTTGCTGCTCCTCCATCCTCTGCAGCATATAGAGGGTGGAGTTCCAGCGCGTCACAACCTCTTGTTTGAGGTGATGGCAGGGCAGGTTCATGCTTTTTTGATGTGCCTCTAGTCTGCGGTAGGCACTGGCTGAATGCCGAAAGTGTCCAGCAATTTTGCGTGCCACCGCAAGCATCTCCTGCACACCCCTGTCACTCTTGAGGTAATGCTGCACCACCAAATTAATGGTGTGGGCAAAACATGGGACGTGCTGGAAATTGCCCATATTTAATGCCCGCACAATGTTACTGGCATTGTCTGACACCACAAATCCCCATGAGAGTCTAAGTGGGGTAAGCCACTGGGAGATAATTTCCCTCATTTTCTCTAATATGTTGTCAGCGTTGTGCCTCTTATTAAAGCCTGTAATACACAATGTTGCCTGCCTTTGCACGAGCCGCCATTTTGTAGTTGCTGCTACTGATGCAGCTGTTGCTGTTGCTGCGGAAGGGGATGCATCTACCCAGTGGGCTGTCACAGTCATATAGTCCTTCGTTTGCCCAGAACCACTTGTCCACATGTCCGTGGTTAAGTGGACAGTGGGTACAACCGCATTTTTAAGAGCACTGAGGACACTTGATCGTACTTCTCTGTACATTTTTGGTATCGCCTGCCTAGTGAAGTGGAATCTTGACGGGATTTGGTACCGGGGACACAATACCTCCATCAACCCTCTAAATCCCACTCCACTGATGGCGGACACCGGGCGCACGTCTAACACCAACATTGCAGTTACAGCCGCAGTTATACGCTTTGCAATAGGGTGACTACTATCGTATTTTGTGGTCATGGCAAACGACTGTTGGACGGTCAATTGTTTTGTGAAAGACTTAGCGGTCTTACGACTTCCCCTCTGGGAAGATGACCGACTAACAGCAGCAACAGCAGCAGTGGCAGTAGTAGGCGTACCGCTGCAGGATTCCTCGGATGAATCCCGTATTGAGGAGGACTCAGTCTGGCTGCTGACTTGGGCTGCAGGACTGAATCTGATGGAGATTGTGGAGGAAGTTGACGAGGAGGGTGTTGCTGGTGTGTATCCAACTGGACCACGGGATTTAGGTGTCCCTGTACCGATGAGGGTCCTAGCCCCAGTTCCTGAACTAACCACTGAACTATGAAGGTGTCGTAAATGGCATATTGGCAACTTTACGTTTCTCCTCAGATGATTTTAAGTTTCTCTTTTTGCTACTTTTTCTTAACTTGGGCTTTTTGGATTTTACATGCCCGGTACTACGAGATTGGGCATCGGGCTTGGAAGACGATGTTGATGGCATTTCATCGTCTATGTCATGACTAGTGGCAGCAGCTTCAGCATTAGGAGGAAGTGGGTCTTGATCTTTCCCTACTTTATCCTCCAAATTTTTGGTCTCCATTATATGTAGCACAAGATACTGCAGAATGTGTGAACTTGGTAATATTGCAGTACCAATGGACTTATACTGCTGTATTGGTTTTGCAAATTTGGTTATAATTATTATATTTATTTATTTTTTTAAATTTTTTTTTTTTTTTTACTTTTTTTTTATTTTTAAAAACCTTGGGAATAATGGGGAAATAACTATGCCCTTAGAAGCACAGAGCACAGGACACAGCACCACTGGACTGAACAGGACACGGCACAGGACCCAGCAGCACTACGGAACTCAGCAGGACAGAGCACAGGACACAGCACCACTGGACTGATACTGCAGAATGTGTGAACTTGGTAATATTGCAGTACCAATGGACTTATACTGCTGTATTGGTTTTGCAAATTTGGTTATAATTATTATATATTTTTATTTTTTTTTACTTTTTTTTTATTTTTTAAAAACTTGGGAATAATGGGGAAATAACTATGCCCTTAGAAGCACAGAGCACAGGACACAGCACCACTGGACTGAACAGGACACGGCACAGGACCCAGCAGCACTACGGAACTCAGCAGGACAGAGCACAGGACACAGCACCACTGGACTGATACTGCAGAATGTGTAAACTTTGTAATATTGCAGTACCACTGGACTTTTACTGCTGAATGTGTGAACTTGGTAATATTGCAGTACCAATGGGCTTATACTGCAGGATTGGTTGTGCAAATTTTGTGGTAATTAAAAAAAATTAAAGTAGTTTTTGGTATTTTTTAAAAAAACTTTTTTTTATTTTTTTAAACACAGGGGAATATTGGGGAAATAACTATGCCCTTAGAAGCACAGAGCACAGGACACAGCACCACTGGACTGAACAGGACACAGCACAGGACCCAGCAGCACCACTGACCTCAGAAGGACAGAGCACAGCACACAGCACCACTGGACTGATACTGCAGAACACAGCACAGCACAGCACAGCACAGCACAGCACAGCACAGAACTAAACAGCACAGCACAGAACTAAACAGCACAGCACGAGATCTACCAGGACAGAGGAGCACCTAACACACCCTCCCTCTACCCTGATCAATGCCCGAGTGAAGATGGCGGCGACTAGCGGGGAATTTATAGGATCCGAGTATCGCGAGATCCGACAACGGGATTATGAGTCAGAGCCTCAGTTTCAGATTTGAATTTGGCGCCAATACCCGGATCTGTCTCGGATCCGCAACTTTCGGGTGGGCTCGGATTTCATAAATCCGAGTGCGCTCATCCCTAATATATATATATATATATATATATATATATATACAAGTTAACCCGTGCATGATACTCATGCATTCTAGTCAAATCAAGCTACTTAAGGTGTTAAAAAGGTTCTTGTCATGCATTTGGGCCTAGCCCAGGCCTCCTCAGGGGAAGATCGT
The DNA here is from genome assembly GCF_038048845.1 of Mixophyes fleayi. Taxonomy (NCBI): domain Eukaryota; kingdom Metazoa; phylum Chordata; class Amphibia; order Anura; family Limnodynastidae; genus Mixophyes; species Mixophyes fleayi. The sequence continues at coordinate 140,333,486 of NC_134402.1, forward strand.
TACTTCCCGACGCAAGCGCCCTTTTTAATGTGTGTTCATGATGTAAAATTACCTCACGAAAATGAGTTTGACCCCTCAACTCGTAAATTTAGCCTTTACTACCCCTCCCACGGGGGGAAGGGGGGATGATGGAAGTTAACTGACTTGACTATTCTAATTTTTTTGGTCAAATAATGTCAGTATACCAAATTTAAGGTCAATTGGATGAGCCCTTTCTGAGAAAATAGTTTTTTCCACACACACACACACACACACACACACACACACACTAATGCACGCCTTTACACATGTGTGTTCATGAGGTAAAATTACCTCACGAAAATGAGTTTGAGCCCTACCAAATTTCAGCCCTTTTTGAATTTTTTTTCGCACACACACTAAGAATTTAGTAGGTCTGTGTATAACTCTGCCCAGCAGGTGGCACTGCAACTTGTTTTTTTTTTTACACACACACACAGACAGACAGACGCCACTAAGCATTTATATATTAGATATATAGTAAAACTGGCATGACTTCTATATTATTGTGCATAATTCCTTGCTGACCGAATGCTTACAGATCCATTGTTTTTTTAATGTTTTAAAACTGGAGAGAGGAACATTGCATTTTAAAACACAGCATCATATATTAACAAAAAGTTCAGTAACATTACATGATGAGGAATAATCAGATTACCAGTACAGCAACTGCCAGACAGAATTCCTAACAGATTCAGATTAATAATATATGAATGCACATAAGTGCAGTGACAATGGTCCTTATGTTAATAATGTACATCCGTTTCAACCATTCAGTCTTCAATATGTTATTAATTATAATGTTATTGATATGGCTAATTTAGTTTTAAATGAGAGAAACCTTTCTTATTTCTTATCAATTTCCCTCTAACATGACCTTAGTCATGGTAACCTTGGATAACATAATGGTTAGAAAGTTATCCAAATAACAAAACATAATACAACAGTACAGATCCCAGAGTGGGCTGGTCATGAGCAACCCATTGGGGACTAGTTACTATCAATAAAACAGGTCTCTGAGCATAATACATTTTATTCCTGATTTACTGGACTACAATATCCAGAAATGTACATCATCATGCCAGGGATTGTTATTCTTTGTTTATATAGCACACTACAATGAAATAATATGTTCTTGATTTAGTCTCTGTCTCAGTGAACAGCCTAATTTCCTCACCAATGCCACACAAACTCACACATTAAATCCAGTTTAACCAATAATATGTCTTTGGAACATGGGTGGACTGCACATAAGAACTGCTGAATAGGTGAAGCATATACAAACTCTACTCAAATATCACCTTCAGATATAAACCCAAGACCTCAGTGTTTTTAAGGCAGCAATGCAAACGGCTGTGCAACATTTTATATAAACATGTCCTGCGTTTTGTCTTCTTTTGAAAATTTTAGTTTTTCATCATCAAAATTAATACATTTGTGGTGAGTAACAATGTAATATTTGATGAACATTACATGCAATGCATATTATATCATACTTTAGTAACAAAACATTTACATTTAAACATACATATTACTCATTTTCTATGCACTTTACATTTCATATAAATAACACATCTGTATGCATGACATGCATTACCTCTATAGAGTGTGTGGTGAAGGCAAAAAGCCTTAGTAACTCCTGCAGAATTATAGCCACTAGCACGTATATGCTCATTATGTATTAGAACCATTACAGTCCATTCACAACAAAATTACTAATGGGTTAAGCAACTCAGTTAATTATTAGAAAGTATTCTTAATTTATATGAGTAGTCAATGCACATACATATACATAGATGTATTCAGCATCAAAGTTAGTCTTTATTATGTTTAAATTGATTAATCAAAACAAAAAAATGAGCAGAACATTATACTTCAGATGCTGAGTTGATGTTTTGGAGCTACACTTATTAACCATAGTTTCAAGTCTTTAAAAACTATTTTTACTTAATGAAAATTCTTTGGAAAATAGTGCTAGTCTAGCTGCTGTATCATAAATGGATCTTGGTAGTTTATTTGTGTTTTGGACCGGAATCACTGATTAATGGAGACTCTAATTAAGGAGTGATGTATGCACAGTTAGTATTATAAAAACACCAAAGAAAGTGTAACTGAAGATTTAATAAGACTCAGTGGCGGATCCAGGGGGGGGCGATCGGGGCATTCGCCCCCCCTAGCAGCAAAAAGCTAGGTCCCAGTCGCCGATTAAAACGGGAGGGGCGGGGCTAAGCGCGAGCGGGGGGCGGGGCTAAATGTGGGCCAGCCAATCAGAGTGGTCCCAGCCGACGACCACAATGGGAGGGGGCGGGGCCAATCGCGGGCGGAAGGCGGGGTTAACTCAGGCCAGCCAATCAGAGCAAAGGAGGGCGTGATTATGCAAAATCGCCCCTAAACATAAAGTCTAGATCCGCCCCTGATAAGACTGCTACATAAAACCCCAAATTTTGATTGAGAATTCTATAAATGTTAAAATGAAAATCAGTGTGATTTGATGACAGATACTCAAAAGAAAAGATTAAAAATAAAAACAAATGATTATACAACACTTCTCGGGCCCAATGAGTAGTGTGGTTCGTGGTATATGAAATTATGTGCAGTTTTGTGCTGCGGGGAAGTAGCATCAAGTCATTTTTATTGAAGAGATCACCACCCCTTTTTTATTCAGTGATAAACAGTAAGTAAACCATGGTATTTTAAAACTAACGAGTGAGCCAAAGGTAAGAGTGGCTGTCATAATACTGGGTTTACTATTATCACTTTTACCTATGCCAACCAGTGAAAAGTGAAAAAGACTTAACCTATGGGCCTCTAGCAACTAATAGACATAAATGGGATTTTCCAGCAAGCTTACCCCTTACCCTCGAGGGTACAGAACTTCACATAAAAAGTATCTTCGAAAACATAATAATAGAGTTTAGTAGTTCCCTGAATGGGTATAGCCATTCATACCAATGGGAATAGTAAATCCAAGTCAATGCTATTAACCTCAAGTCCCTTGTTGCTCCAGCATTGCCTTTTAAGTCTTGTTTCCATGGTACTGGGTGTTAGATACTAGGAGGGGGTTAGATATCTGTGCCCAGGTTGGTGCCCCTTATCTCCTGAACTGAGGAGTGGGTGAGTCTTATTCCACATGTCCTTGCTGTGGATGGCTCAGTAAATTCTTTAGATAGCAGTATATACAAAGGGCATAAAACAAAGTGTAATCATTTTTTGGATAAAGTTGGTACAACTAACTATTGTAGGTATTTTAAAAGAATTTGAGTCTTCAAGCCTGGCACTTTCGGTTGACTGCTAAGGCTCAAAGTTCCAGTACTTGGAGTAGCAGTCAGTGCCAGTTATCTTAAGAAAGGGGATAAAAGTGGATCGGTGCCTGGGCTTAGAAGGTACTAGCGTCCCAGGTGGCTACTTCGGGGATATATGTGCACTTGAACTATAAGTATCAAATACAACAAATACAAAATATGCTCTTACCGAGAAGAGGAGGTTCCAGCTGGGCCAAAAATTCCACTCTTGTCACACAGGTTACATACAGACACATTGTCATCTTATTTCCTCAATATACGTGTGACCGCCTCAGGACTCTTTGCTGTCTTGGCTGACATATTTACATCAATAACTTGCCAAAATGGATAAAAATAAAGATATCTCAGTGTGTACTAGGACAGATGGAAAACATATAAGTTTGACTTACAGTACAATCCAGTGACCTCCAAATCAAGGAAGACACACAGGATCAGGCCACGCTAACTCTGCACACGCCATTGTACTCCAATGGTAGTGCATTGTAGCTACATGTGAACGGTGCGATTTACATGTCATGCTACAGTTGATCAATTGTGTCTTTTGTCTAACTTAAGCGCCTTCCATCTGTATTTGACAAGATGCTCTGTAACTGTCAACATTATTTACAAACTAGTGTGCTAAAATCGGAAGAATCTCAAGTTTTGCCAAATTGTTTCACTCTCTATGGGGGTCTATTGATCATGAAGCACAGACAACATAACTTTCTTATCGCTGCTTATTGACGCTATTTACCGTAAAACTTTCTCCAGGGTAGGTGAGTGATACTCAGGTCCCCAGATATACCGACTCTTACCACTTCACCAGGCAGATCAGGGTGCGTCCGCACATGTGTGGCCTGGCATTGCCAGTTCATACCTGGGCAATGAAGCTTTGTACAAAAAGAATAAGAAAGTTTAAAAAAAAAAAATGTAAACAATAGAAGAAAAAAAATATTTTTCTGTCTTTAACTAAGTAAAAAAAATGCTTTATTTAAATAATATTATTTTCCAGTGAAGACTCTGCTATCACCATCCTGACATGGCAATAGCGATTGGAGGACAATGGCAGTACAGGTACCATTGCTGTCCTTGTTAAATAGGCATCCCTATGCTATACATGGGGAAGGCTTCATCAGAGACCCTTAGAGAAAACTATCACCGGCGATACTCGGTGATAGTCTTCTCTGGCTTGGGGACTTTGATAAATAAAGAAAAGCCCAAACTCCAGTGGGAACTTGGGCCGCACAGTGGCGCAGTGGTGATCATGCTGCTTCACAGCGCTGGAGTCATGAGTTCTATTTTGACCAGGGCCCAATATGCATAGAGTTTCTATGGTCTCCCCATGTTTATAATGGCTTTCTCTCATGGTCCAAAAACATACTTATAGGTTAATTGGCTGCTGCTTAATGGGCCCTGTACAATTGGGCTTTTCTCCCTTTCTTAAATAGGCCCCTACATTTTATGAATAAACATATTTGGGCTATGAAATTCTACATAGTACATTTATTTATTCAGAGTGGAAGTTGAATAAGTTATTTATTATTTTGACTTTGTATGGACAGTTAACAGCTTATAAAATAGCTGTAGCAGATAAATAAACAGAACTCATTATTTTGGAGTACTGCATTGTCACTTTCTTTTCTTATTGCTAAGTGTTTCAATAAATGTAGGCTGTCTTTATAACCAGTCTATTTTTGCTGAATTGTATTCATTTTCAGTCACTTTTACATGCCTGTTGTAATAGCAATACATGTTTACATAATCCTTTGATTTCATAATTAAACACTATAGGGCTCATGTAGGTTTGGATGTACAGTACATCTGTTATTTTCTTACTGAGCATGTGTACAAAAAACCCAGATTTTCCTTAGATTTGACTCATCTTACATTTATGACTTCTTATGTCTGGGGTGGCAGAACGAGGGAGGGAAGAGGCAGACAAGCATAGACTGAGTACAGTAAAGGCATGTTCAGTAGAGTGAAGGAGACCTCTACACAAATTGGTACAATAATACATAATGATGATGATGACAACAGCACTTGCTAGCTGATTATGATTGTATGATTGCATCTTGACCCCTCCAGCTGATATTACTTATATCATTAGTGTGGCTGCTATATCATATAAACATATGATAGTCTATTCACATTGCTTAATTTATATTTCAATTTGGACTACGGCAGGAAAGAAGATTCAGATTTGATTTTTGAAGCAGAAAACAAGTCTATTTAATTTAATTACATTTACATTTGCTTGTATTATGTATTTATATAAAATTACATTTTATGTGTAAAATTAAACTTTCACATTTATTATTACCTGTCAAGACACTCATGCAAATTATATGATGAAAGGTCTACTGTTTTGTACTGTTCAATGGTTTACTTCAGACAACTATGAAGTAAGATACACTAGATGGACAGATAAGATTGTCGGAAAAGAAGGGATTAACACAGAAGAAAGCAGATACTGACTATCATGGTGTGTGCATGAGTCTAATAGTGGTATGGAGGACATAGAGGTATATTTACTAAACTGTGGGTTTGAAAAAGTGGAGATGTTGCCTATAGCAACCAATCAACCAGAGCATCTTGAGGAAACCAACACAAATAAGGGGAGAACAGACAAACTCCACATAGACATTTTAACTGCCTTTCTTTTCCAAAAACTATGGGGTATGTTTACTAAACTGCAGGTTTGGAAATGTTGCCTATAGCAACCAATTAGATTCCAGCTGTCATTTTGCAGAATGTACTAAATAAATGATAACTAGAATCTGATTGGTTGCTATAGACAACATCTCCACTATTTCAAACCCGATTTAGCTAAAAATTTGTTTAGCAAATGGGGACATCTATACCTTTGTGTTAGAATGTTATATTCGGTTTCAACAATAGTGGTATCCTGCAAGCATGCATGAGTAGCCATGAAAACCTTCGGCCACTGTATTGACCCAATGAGGTATTGTAGGTCTTTCTCCCAGGTTTCAATGAAATGAGGTATGTGAGTAAATTTGTCTTTGATAAGTAATTTGTAGATTGATGAGAAGGTATGTTTGGGCATGCTGGAATGCAAAGAGTCTCAAAGAGTGTGATTGGCCTGATTATCTTGGATAGAAGGAGGGAACGTAGTTGTAAGTATTTCCAGTGTTCATTTGCAGGAAGTGAAACCTCCGCTTGGAATTCACAGAACTCTCAGATGCTTCTATACTTAATTATATTACCTAGTCTTTGGATATTTTTTGTTGCTCAAGCAGCAAACTGTCTGGACTGGAGCCCAGGTGGGAATTCCACTTTGCCCAAAAAGGAGGTCAGGGGGAAAGATGATAGTAGAGACACTTTGGCTCGCCCTAATCCTCTTCCAGCACTCTAATGTGGGGCCGACAGTAGGATGAGTGAGCATGGGTATGTTAGGGAGCCACGGCAATTAATTCAATGAGGTTGATAGTCATTGGCTCTCTATGAGGATCCACTGTTTGTTTCTCACTAGTCTTGCCCAATCCAAGACTCTAGCGAGCATAGATGCTTAATAGTAAATCCAAAATAGTGGCAGTTGTAGGCCTCCTTGGTGCCTACGCTTATAGAGTATATCATGTTTGAAACTCGGCCTTCTGGTCCACCCCTAGATAATGTCTCTAAACATACGTTGTAGGTCTACAAAAAAGTGCATGGTACCATAATTGGTTATGTCTGGGGAACATATAATATTTAAGGGAGGATGTGTTAAGAACCCCTCCAGTCAGCACGACAAAACCCGGAGTCTGTTCCAAAGTCTGGTGTTCGCTGGAGTCCCTAGTGGTGGGGACAGACTTGGCTGCAGATGAACGGAGGGTCGTGAAATGTGCACTGACTGGGGAGAACCAAGGGGTAGCGTGAAGTAGTACACAGCAGCGTGAGACCCAAGCAAAGGTCAAGGGCTGGCAGCAGACAGCGATACCAGATAACGAGCCGAGGTCAGGGGTCACAGGCATTACAACAAGGTCCAGAAACAAGCCAGGGGTCATACACGGGAAATCCAAACTAGAATACAGCACAGGAGCAGGGAAACAAGGAACAGGAGCCTAGCTACACTGGGAACTATAACTGGCAATGAGGCTCTGTCCTCACTGCCTTAAATAGCAAGGAGAGCCAATAGGAATGCGTGCTAAAGAGACCCCTCCCTACTGCATTATCTAAAGAAAACAGACAGAATCCTATTCAACAGCGCCAAGTAGACTTCCTAGTAAAAGACTCTAACACAGAGTCTACACCCACAAATAACGAAGCCAACATTAACTCTTCCTGCTTGCATGCGCCCGGGTGTCAGATCGCTGGCCGGGTGCTGCGGCAGTGGTATTACGGCGTCCCGGTTGTTGCCCAGGCAACCGGGACGTAGGAGGCGGATGCGAGTCATGGCGGCACTTCGGGGAGCCGCGGCTCGTAACAGGATGGTCATTTTGAGCAAATATTTTTTTGCGTACAAGAAAAATATCTGCAGATTTTGCTTGTACCACCAAATACTGGCCAGCTTTATTTTAATACTGTGAATTATAATTCCATTAGGGTGTACTCCATCTCATTTCCCATTTCTAAAACTGTCTGCTCAGCATGCAGGTAAATCAGTTTTGTTTTTTCTGTGATCTTCAGACAGTGTGTGGGTAAATAAGAACTGCTCTAGCATTTCTTAATATAAAATGATAAGTGGACACAGTAGTTCATTATACTCTCTTAAAACAAACACGTGCAATAGAAATGATAAGTTAAACTCCCTGCTGAGAAATGCTACATTTGCTAACATCGGGGTTCCCTTGTTAACGTTTTGGACCCCTCTTGTTGCACCCAGCTATGGGCAACCTGGGGATTACTTTGATTCATGAATCAGTCGGATTGAGCCATCTTGGGCTTGTTCTGGCTGCAGCCTATCCCGTTGGACCTCAACTCTTCTCCACCTATGAATCCAATGGATTGACCTGATACAGGATGCTTGCCCTGCTGCACCATTACATCCGATGACTCCCAATACCGATATGGGAGACATATTATACCCTACCTGCACCATTATCAGAGGCCAGTATTGAGGGGAGCCACGGTGTTTCTCGGCATCAGATCATTGCAGCCATCTGCTCCTCTCCAGCTCGGATTCCGTGTGTGACATGGTTATCTTGTAGAGGCACTTGCTGCTCTTATTCGCCTCACAAAAGCCCCTGACTATATCCAGGAAGTGTGGGCTGCCAGCATGATCTGAACTCGGGGACTAGGATCCACAGTTGGCTCCAGCTCAGTTGCAATTATCTTTAAAAGTGTTAGGCTTGCTTTGTTTTTCGCCCTGCTTGTAGCCTACCATAGCTACCATAGCTACCATAGCACTGTCTAAAGCCTGGGTTCTGGACCTGGCTGCCTTCGAATTGCTGTTCTGGTTATATTCCTGCAGGCCCCATGCACCAAAGGGCGTCTTATGTTAGTCCCTGGTTTCCTGATACTTGGATGCCTAAACATACCATTTAGGTCTGTATCCAGGGCCAGAGCTACCATTAGACCAACATAGGCGCTAATAGTTAGGGGGTGCATAAATCACTAAATGAGTGACACCTTCATCTCCTGCCAGCCAAGGGAAGTGCTTCTGTGTAGAAATAGGGGGCTGGGGTGCACCACCTAGGGTGCCTCAAGCACTTCCACCAGCCCTGCCCAACCTTACCAGCAGCCTAGGACACAGCATGTGAGCTATTCCTTCTCGCAGTCTACTCACTGTTAGATTCACACTCTCTGCAGCACCCAAAGCCTGTTCTGGTGGTTTTGCCAGCAGCTCAACTTCTTCTGGAGTGCTGATCAAACTCACAGCCTTACCCAGGTCTACAACACTGATACCTGGGGACTTGTCCTAGCACAGGGGTAGGGAACCTGTGGCTCTCCAGGTGTTGTGAAACTACAAGTCCCAGCATGCTTTGCCAGTAGATAACCAGCAGAGAGGTGGCAAGGCATGCTGGGATTTGTAGTTTCACAACACCTGGAGAGCCACAGGTTCCCTACCCCTGTCCTAGCATGACTATTCTTTAGGCAGTTATCCGCAGTCTGCCAGAAAGGACATCTGTATGTTGTATTACCTTAGCTAATTGCTCCACTAATATGTTCCTCTACTTTGCTCATCTCATTCCATGTCTCTTTTCACAGCCCCATCACCTGGCTGGTAACCTAAGCTAAACTGTCCCACTTAATCCTACTGTCTCTTCACCTCCTCTCTAGAATGTAAGTCTTCACAGATAGGGTCCTCTCTACCTTCTGTCTCATGTCTGTCCCCCATCTGTTCCTTTATCATGCCTGATGCTGATTTTTGTTTTCTGTATGCCTTGTGATTTGTTCTCTTAATTCCATCCATCCATTATTTTTCTGCTCAGTTGTACCCATAGCTGATGTTGAATTTTTCTGCATTCAGACCCTGTGGACATGAAAAACCCAAGCTCAACATTTTGTTTTATTCTGGAATATTTTGTTTCTCACTGTTATCGCCCCTCCAATGTAACAGCTCATGACTATAGAAGAGAGAAAAGATGACTGGAATCTCATTTATAAGTAAGAGCAAAGTGCTGCAAAGCACTAAGGGTGTGTGAATTTCTTCTAGTATGTGTTCATTCACACTGCTTTTAAGTTTTTTCCAAGTCCATCTTCCTAAATATTATTTTCAACATTTTATAAGATAAGTAATATACACAGATTTACAATCTAGATATCCAGCAATCTTAAATTTCTAATGATTGTACATAGGTAAAAACCGGATCATTATTGCGGTCACTTCACTTGTTTTACAGGCCTTTAGAACATTTCCCATGTTTTCATTCCTTTCATGTCTATTAATATAATTATATTTATCCATTTTCCATTAACATCAATACCTCTAATATTGTAATCCTTGTCACAAAGTCTCTCTTTAAGTACTCCAACTTCCTTCCTACTGTCCTCTATTGAAGGTCAAATTCTTCTTATTCCTAGAAACATCGCTTTAGGTATATTGTTAACCCAGGTGGGATGGTGTCTTCTATTATATATGGGGTAATGTAACCCTAAGGATGTTAGCCACTGCCAAGGTGACCCATGATCATATAAAAGCACAATATTTCATGGCAAATGTTTTTATACAGGTCATGGAACTCCAAGGCAACTTCTGATATACGAAACAATTTATTGAATGGGGTGCATCGTTCCTCATAATACACACATTTTAATGAGAAAGAAAGACAAATACAAAAAGGAATAACAAAGTAAAACACTGACACACACACAAACATACACGCAATGCCACTCCAAGCAAACAAGCAATCGTCATATACACTATATGGCCTGGAAATGACTCGCTGTATAAGTAATTTTATTGTTATTTCAAGTAACCTTTAACCCAGATATACTTATATTGGAAGACAAAAATAATAATTTCCAAATGATAGGTTAATTGTATTAAGGATAGTTTTATTTCTCTAGCCTTAACCCCATTAACAGAGCTTACCACTGTCCTCATAGATGACTATGGGGACAACAGCACTAGTCAATTTATTAAGTTGCGAAAAACTGAGATGGCGTTGCCTATCTTTTATAATGGGATCCAGCTAAAGCTTCTCCTGCTTCATTGGATCCCTAACCCGTGGAAGTGTTATGCACATTGAATAGTATAAAAAAGTTTTCGTGGAGGAGAGATGCATTCACCGGGGTTCATAGAGCAGCCCCAGCATGATAAATTACAACAGTATTCTATTATGTATTGCTGCAATTTGTGTTAGTTTGTCTAAAGTCAAATGTAAGATGGGTCATGAACTAAAGCATTTATTGCACACTGAGTGGCCTATAGAGAGGATAGAAAGATAAAAAAAAAAGTTTCATGTCTAACTAGCAAAAGGTGCAAATACATGAAAGAACAGGCTATCATATATGGGCAATAAACTGATTTCTGTTACATTTGGTGGCTAGGTAGCAAATAATGACCCAATTTAAAGCTTTAATTTAATAAAACAATTTATAATTTGTGCTTGTGGCTAATGTATAAAATCTGTGTGTAAAAACGTATGAAACATATATAATGCTGCATTCAAAATCAATAAATCAAATGTGAATTAAGTATGCAAACAGAAAAAAAATATGCTTATAATAATAAGTCAATAGAAAAAACGGGGGGAAGTTTGCGCCCAACTTCCAAAGAATTGCAAGAGCTGCAATAGAACTAGGGATTTCTCCCTATAAATACAGAATAAGACAATATATCTATGCGCTCATTGACTTGTGAGTGTCCCAATATAGTACTATCCTGTTCTAATAAGTCTGAACAGGATAAAATTGCAACAGATAGATAATAAAATCTTGAGTTTATATGAATAAGAAAAAATAAAAAATAAAAATTCCAAGAATTGACCTATATGTGTATAAAAGTACAACAATTTATTTACACTGTGCGTGTGCAGATCAAATTGAAAATAAAACCATAGGTAACAAATAGGAAGGTAAAAGCAACCTAATAAGTAGAACCATAAAAGTCAAAATGAACTGAACTAGTGTCTAGGTGGATCTGTTTTTATACACATTTTCTGTCAATACTTCCTTAGCATCAATTTTGGTACTATAACTGATTTGGATGGTTGACGGTACAAGGACTGGTTGGCTGAATATGTCATACAATTGATACCTGTTATTCATGTTATATGCATTTTGACTTTTATGGTTCTACTTATTAGGTTGTTTTTACCTTCCCATTTGTTACTTATGGTTTTATTTTCAATTTGATCTGCACACGCATAGTGTAAATAAATTGTTGTACTTTTATGCACATATAGGCCAATTTTTGGACTTTTTTATTTTTTTATTTTGTATTATTTATATATACTCAAGATTTTATTATCTATCTGTTGCAATTTTATTATGTTCAGACTTATTAGAACAGGATAGTACTATATTGGGACACTCACAAGCCAATGATCGCATAGATATATTGTCTTATAATAATAAGTTCCCAAAAAATATCTAAAAATATATATTATATAAAAATTCAAATTTCTCACAGTCCAGGCGTTAAAAAAATAGTTAAAATGTAATGTGAATGTTCTTTCTTTGTAATACTGTGATCCTCCAATTAAATCATGTGGCGTATGAGCTATTTCTGATAATAAAATAGCTGTTAAAATACAAATCTGTATGTCTGATTGTTGAATAAAAAGTCCTGAATACTTTTAAATGAACCAAGAACGTGTGGAGATATCAGTCCATACTATTATATTTGACACTTCTATTAGGGTTTTCAGTTTCTAATGATTTAATAAATCAGAGACTTGTGTCTTACCTTGGTAATGAAATTACTAGTTAGTTAGATCATTGGTACTTCATTTTGGATTTGCTGGGATTACTACAGACAGTTTTTAAAGGATTCTGATACAGTAGAAATCTTGAATGGAAAATAAAACTCTGAGTCACTTTCAATTTAGATAATTTTGTATTTAGTACTTACTAAAATAGTGTTTCTGTTTGTCTGTACCTTGTCAATAAGTTTTTCAGCAGGGGCAAGGGGCACTGTTGGAAAGGGCGGTAGCCACATGACTGGGTGGCCAAAGCCCAGATCTTGGATACCTCTGGCTGAGCTTTTGTGTTGGTGGGCTGTGGCAGAAGCATGGTCTGAGCTAAAGAATGGTTCAACAACTGTTGTTGGTTTAGGACTCTAGTGACTGGGAAAATTGGAGTTAAAAGCAGCTGGAAAATTAGGATGGCTGCTTTTGACTGTGTGCTGGGTCCTTGACAATTTTATTTACCAAAAGTGAGATTATCTTAGAAGCCAACAGAAAAACTCTGTGAGTGCCAAACACATGCATTAAAGTGAAAACTTTGCGTTTTCTTATAATTCCTGGGAGGGTACAGGAGTGTGGATCCACAAGTCAGGGGATGACACATGTGTGTGGGAGCACAAGTCAGGGGAGTATACTGGTGTGTGGGTACACAGATCTGAAAAGGACACAGGTGTGTGGATGCACAAGTTTAGAGAGGGCACAGGTATGTGGGTGCACAAGACTAGGGAGGGCACAGGTGAGTGTTAGAGCACAAGAGAGAGGAGGACACATATGTGTGGGTGCACAAGTCACGGGAGAGAACAGGTGTGTAGGTGCACAAGTCAGGGGAAGACACAGGTGTGTGGGTCCAGTAGTCAATAGTTGGAAGTAACAGGTGTGTGGGTCCACAAGTTAGAGAATACCACAGCTGTGTGGGTCCACAAAACAGGGGTGGGCACAGGTATGTGGGTCCACAATTCAGGGGCGGACACAGGTGTGTGGGTTTATAAGTTAAAGGAAGGTACAGTTGAGTGGATCTAAATACAGATACAAGTTTACTGTTATAGGTCAGACACATTTCACATTTCCTTGACTCATTCCTTTTAAGAAATGGAAAGTAGCTTTAATTTGTTTGTAGACCGAGCACAGTGGACCTGAACTTCAGAGGACTCTGAGGATTCAAACAGAGCGCACAGGGGAAATGAATAACACCACTTCCTTTACACATTTTATTTCAACAAATTAATTTTACCAGGTGCCAGCAAACAAGTTTCACTTCAAAAGCAGAGTGTAAATACTAGAAAATGCCTGATGAGATTTCTGCTTTAAAAGAAATTTATTGTTAGCAGAAAGATAAAGTAGTGAGAATACAGAAAAGTTGTGCTGTGCAAAAGCAAATACATTGACACCAGTGATAGGTAGTATTAGCCTATTAAAGCTATAATAGTAATTTGTGATATACCAGAGAACATTTTGAAAATAGACATATTTTTGGCATGAAAAACAGTACTTAACAAAGAGGGTACATTTTCTATTGGGGTCAAGGCTCTAATAATCAAATAGCCAAACCTTTAGTGAAAGGATAAGCCAAATGAGCAGCTCTACACGTATCATAACCACCCACACCAGTCAATCTCGAACTGTACAGGTTACATGAGGGACACAAAAAGATTGGGGAGAACATTGTTGAGTTCCCATGAGTAGAGGTTGTCAGAGCTGTTATGAAGTCTGTTTAATACTCAGCTGTGAAAAATTATCAATGATAATTGATGGGACCAGGAGGCTTAAACAAGGTGGCACTTCCACTATCCTCTACAGTCCCTGATATTGTAATCATTATTGAATAAAGCATGTACTTTATTCAATAATGCCATGCAGGCATAGATTTGGCTGATGCCTTCTTCAGAATTTCTATAGCAATAGAGTCCCAAGCATAATTTGCTTTCACTTGGCAAGGCAGACAATGCATGTTCAAGTTAAGCCCTGGGGTGTATTCTTAGCCCTATGCTTTGTAATGGTTTAGTGTCTAGATCAGTGTTTCCCAAACCCAGTCCTCAGGGCTCCCTAACAGTGCAGGTTTTCCATATCTTCTTGCTGGAGCACAGGTGTATTCATTACTGACTGACACATTGTAACAGATCCCCAGGTGGTCCTAATTATGTCATGTGATCCGGAAAACCTGCACTGTTAGGGAGCCCTGAGGACTGGGTTTGGGAAACCCTGGTCTAGATACTTGTAACAGATAAAACCATGCTTGGAGGAACTCAATGGTGCTGTTTTCCACTACACAGATTACTTGATGATTACTGAATTGAAAGTAAATGTCACAGAAGCTTGTTGACTATGTGCAGAGCCAAAAATGGACAGTAAAGAAAAACAAGTCCAAGTCCCATCTACTGCAGTAAAAAAGTTAGATAATAATGGGCTATGAGAACAATGTACCATAAAGGGTGTCACACATAAGAGTCGGGCTGTTACTTTCAGAACCTGCTGTCTCACACAGTCTTTCTGCTCTACCCTCCACTCCAAGTGCAGAACCCTGTACCCCAATCCTACTCTGTACAGCAGGAGGCGCATGCACCTGTAACAGTTGTGAACCTCTGATCATGTGACTGCTGACCTGAGACCCACCTATTTCAGCACTGCTATTTAAACGTGCTTTGTACACAGGCCTGTGCCAGAGTATTAGGGTCCAAATCCTTACTCCAGTGTTCCTGTACAGCTTGTGGCTGATTTCTGTGAATTCTGATGTGGAACGTTTGTGACCTTTCTTCTGCCTGTCATTTGGTACTGTTAGACTCCTGATTGTTGCTGATCCTGCTTGCTCTAGCACTCCTTACGTTTTCTGATTTGGCACTCTGCAGTCTGTTTGTGTTCCAGTCCCGGCTATATAGACCAGTCTCTTTTTGCTGTTTGATACCAGCTTGTCATGCCTGGAGGCAGAGAGGAGGGCTGTGGCCTGTGAACCCACCAGCAGCAAAACCCAAACCTCCTTGCAGGTGTCATTAGTGAAAACTGGGGGCTAGTTAGCCTCATCGCCTGTTACTACCATCGCTAATTTAGGTTGGCGAAAGAGAATTCACTGAATCTGCTAGAATCATGACAAAGGACTATTGAGATAATATAGAGTTTATATGTTTCTACTAAAAAGGAAGCACATCATTTTGTGGAACCTATGAGATTCTATGTAGCCTTCATTCCATATTTAGTACTGATCTGAGAAATACCTATGATACTGTAAAGAATAAATGCCATTCCACTGGAGAGGTAAACAGCAAGCTTCCAAACTAGCTGTAACACAGCACCAAGAAATGGATTCAGTACGGCCAGAAAAGCCATTTTAAAGGAAAACATTGCTACATGGAGTATATGGCAGTAAATTATAAGAATACCCTTAGTATTCTGTGAAGGAAAACTGAGCCAAACCAAATGTACCCTCTACATGGCTAAGGAGGATACAATCAGTATTCTAGAGAAAAAGAAGGCAATTTGGTGATCTACACCAATAGTTGTCTTTAAATGTCTAGTAATATGGTTGACAAGTTGGAGAATAGGTGGATAGATATACATGAAAACCCATTTGAGGTATATCAGAAATGTGGAAGAAATTGTGAAAAAAGACCAAGGTGCGATTTTGCAAAATCAGCGATTTTCTTGTGAGAGTTGAAACTCGCAGATGTATGAAGCTGAGATTTCATGGAAAAATCGCCAGAGTTGTGCTTCTGTCAAAATTGCTATTTGCAAAATCGCCAGAGATCAAACTCCCGACTGTTTTCCACTGCAGCTATACAACTCTCAAATGTATGAAGCTGCGAGTAAGCAAACTCAGGAGAGTTTGCTTTCTAACATGCCAGATAAAACACGCTGCTTGCTATAAACACATCACTGTTACATTGCCTGTAAGTGTAAAAACTGTAAAGAATAGATGAAAGTTAACAAAAAAAAAAAAGTGCGGGGTCCCCCCTCTATTCCTGCTTAACCCTAGTGCTGCCTGACTACTGCTGGTAAAACCTGGAAAAATTTTGTGTGGGCTCCCTCCGATTTTCACTTAACCAGCACTTGGCAAACCAGCTGGGGTTGGCGGCACTATAGCAGTGGGACACGCAGCAGGGGTCCCCCTGCCATAATGACTAACCAACCCCAGGCTGTTCAGCGCTGGACTGGATTTCCTATGGAGTGGGGTCCGCCGAAAAAAAAAGCGGTCCCCTACCCTAGAGACACCTAGCCCAATGCTGATAGCACTAGGGCTCTTCCTACACCCCTGGGCGGTGGGTGTAGGGTAATACTGGCGATAAAGAATGAAAAAAATAAACAGACGCCATTTTGTTTTGTGGAACTACAAGTCCCAGCCAGCCAGGTTGCCCAAAATAGTGTGGCCATCAAGCACCAGCATACCCACGGCAGCCAGGGCATGTTGGCACTTGGAGAACCACAAGTGCCAACATGCCCTGACATCCATGGCTGGCTGGGATCTATAGAATGCATTAATGAAACCATCCGGGCCAGGAGCCTTATCTTTTGGAAGGGATTTAATGATTCCCTCAACCTCTCCCTGGGTCCAAGGATGATTAAGCAATTGTAAGCTATCGGCGTCTAACAAGGGAAGGTCTAAGTGTTGGAGGAATGCGGAAATGGAGGCCTCAGATGGTTTAAAAACATTATCATCATCCTGGAGGTTATAAAGTTTAGAGTAGAATTTGGCGAACTGGTTAGCTATGGCCGCTGGGTTATATATCTTGTTACCTCTAGGACCGTGCAATACTTTAATACGATTCCTAGCTTACTTGCCTCTTAATTTTTGGGCTAGGAGACGACTCGCTCTATTGCCCATTGTATAGAATTTTTGCCTCAACTTGAGTAAAGAGGATTTCATGCGAGATATGAAAATATTATTTAGCTGTTTCCTCACCTCATTTATTTCTCTTTGTAAGGTTTTAGATGGACGTGTTTGGTTTTGGAGCTCTAGTCTAGCTAGGTCAGACTCGAGTGTTCATTGGCGTAGAAGGTATTGCCTCTTTAAACGGGCCCCGATTTGAATAGCAGCACCCCTAACAACCGCCTTCAGGGCACACCAATGTGTCGAAAGGGAAGTGTCAGCTGGGTTGTTTAACTGAATATATTGTGACAATGACTCCGAGAGAGCAGTCCTAGCCTCCAGTGAAGTGAGTAGGTAGGCCGGCATAGGCCAAGGTCTTGGAGGAGCTCTGGCAATACATAGACTCCAGGACCATTCCATCGGAGCATGATCAGACCACGTAATAGGGAGGATATTGATGGAGTCAGTATGCTGGAGTGTCCACTTATCCGACAAAATCATGTCTATTCTAGAATAGGTGTTGTGGACCATTGAGTGAAAGGTATATTCTCGAGCACCCGGACACTGCACCCGCCAAATATCGTAAAGGTCATATTCCGCTAAGAGCTTACGGAAAGCAGTAGAGCGGCCAAGGGTAGGGTCAGAACCGGATGAACTCTGAGGCCTGGACTTATCAACCTTCGGGTCCAAAGTCAAATTAAAGTCTCCCAATAACACCAAGTGGCCCTTTCGGACTTTTTGTACCTCCTCACACAAGGCCTTCAGGAAGGGAATTTGATGGGAGTTTGGCGCATATAATGAAACTATAGCTATTGGCTTGTCCTCTAGGAGGCCTGTCAGGATGATGTACCTCCCCGACTTATCTTCTAGTTTTGAATGGAGTTGGAAGTGTACATTGTCGCTAACCAATAACGATTGTCGAACCTCGATTTGTGTTTCCAACGCACAAAGATTTATTCGCAAAAAGTAGTATAATATATTCAAGCGAAGTGATAATAAGTACAGCCGTTACTTATCGCAGGCGCTCTGGATCCAGTGTACAGTCATTCAATCCTGAAGTCTGGGGACAAGATGTCTGAACACTAGATGAGAAGCTGCTGCTTATATGCACACAGGAATACAGTAAAACAATGAAGATGGTATAGCTTGCTTCTATTGGTCCAGGTTTCAGGAAGGTCCAAGGGGTTGTCAATCATTGGCTAGTTCATCCTAAAGAATCCAAAGGAGGGGGTCATCTCTCCAGGGGGTATGCTCTGCTCTTCCTGCCAAGATTCCTTAGTCTTAAGTAGTTTATAATTCCCTATCATTCATAACTTGTGTATGCACTCTGCGATTCCTTCGCAGAGTGAACCGAACCGTAGAAAATGTTAGGAGGTTTATTATGATACCACACATGATATGATTCCTCCAACCTGTTCCATAATTTTCACTAATGTGCATATAACTTATAATATAAAACATAAATACTACTATATTTCGACATAAATGACTATGTGTTGCAACTACCATTAATGTGTACTATTTTACAAGTATGCGTGTTTATGCGAATGTATGTAAAAGGCTAAATACAGTTGCTGCCACGTGTTGCAGCTGCGTACGCCCTTTTACGCCGTAGCGTGCCCTTTTACGCTGTAGCGTACCGTACGCATCTTTTCAGACAAAGACAACCAAGTTTGCTCGATTTTAATTGAAATGACTTTATCCAATTTGCTGACTTCGACAGCTCCACCCTTTGATAGTGTAATAAACTATCACCCAATCACCGTTTCAAGTTCAGGATTATACAATACTTCTTCACAGATCATGATCTTATTATCTGGTACCACCCTTTCAGTCTCTTTCTCAGTGTTACTCCTAGGAGACCATCTTCCACACTTCAACACAGTAGGAACACATTTGACACATAAACCAATCGCTAAGATGACTCCCAGTATAAGGAGAAGGAGCTTACCTACACTCGCAATCATTTCCTGTACCCACTCCCCCAGACCAGAGAACCATTTCACAGGGTTCAACCATGAGAACCAACCTGCCACCCTTTCCCCGACCTCATATAACGAAGAGTTATGGTTCCTTCGAAATTCCCATTTCAGTTGCAGAATTTCATCCATCTTCCGGTCTATAACCTCCTTAGGGTCATCCGTATTATTGGTGATGTACGTACAACATTTTACACCGAACTGGGTGGCCAGTGTTACACAGTACCCACCAGTAATAGAGGTGAGATAATTTAGTACCAGTCTATGTTGCACCAACTCCTTCTTGTATGCTTGTAGCTCCCTTCCAGTATACCTGAAAGTGTCATCATACATCTCGGTGATATTATCTATTAATTTAGCTAGGTCTTGGATATATTTAAAGTTTAATGTACCCCGAGCGGTCCTGGTGAGATCTAGAGCAACCATAACTTGAAAACCAGCAGTTTCACTAATCAATTTTGTAGCTATGGGTTGCTCACCAGGAATCATATTTCTCTTGCCACGGTGTTCATACTGTGTGTGTATGTATGGTGGTGAGGTAGTCTTGTGAATACCAACCATTTCTTCATGAGTAATAGTCATGATTTCAGGAACCAGATTTGCTAAGAAGCACAAGCCCTTAGAACTCGGAGTCACCCAGGAATAAGCTTTCCTTCCACAAACAAAATACACATCATCAGGGAGAACATAAGGAACAGTATGCCCATTAATTATATCACACAGAGTTTTGCTAAAACTACCCATGCCCAGTGTCTTCATTTGCTCGAGACACGTGTCCGCATGGATGACATTCTTACAATTATCTATAGAGACTTTTCCAATGGATACCTTCTTATGTTTGGTTATACGCCCTAATTTGTGACTTCCATCAACATTCCTGCATATTGGTGACCTTGTGAGTCCCCCTCTAAAATGAGTGTGGCGAGCCATTGTCTGATCTGATGGGTCAGCTTCCCAATTCTCCAGACGTTTTGCATGAGAGATATTTAGACACAGCAAAGATCTGTCTATGGAGTATTGTCGAAGCGTCAGACTAGGGGACCTAGTGTTATTGTACCTCCCGTCTATGGGCCTCCCACCCATCAATTCGAGTACTTCGGATATGTTTAGAGGGAATGGCACTAGTCCTATATTATGCTGCCCCTGTGGCACATGAGAGCACACCCAGCACTCGGTTTGGTTTAGAACCTTACCCACCAGGGAGTGATAATCCTCCAAAGGATGCCCGCCCACATTCAGATTACTGGTGGACTGACATCGCTGGATGCATCTCTTTTCAACGAGGGAGTCGCAGAACTTGCAGATACAATACTCATCAGACAATAGCCCCTCAAACTGCCTCTGAGATCCTGAGCTAGCAGACCTTTTCATGAACCCCGGACCAAGCTTGATAATGGGCTGCTCTGAGTATCCTAATAACTTTTCCTCTGCCTCCATCTCATCTGCATCACTACCAGAACCCTCCTCCATCCTCCATCCTCCTTCACAAAAATAGAATGTCCTAGAAAAAGTAAAAACAAGGAAAATCCTGGAACAAAAGAAAAACAAAAACCGCCACTCCATCTCTGGAAAGATAGCTCTGGGGCAACGTCTCTGGTTCAGGTGTCTCGACTGCAGGCTTTAGGTCTCCCGGAACAGACTCACAAGTGACAAATCTATGTCGTCGGTCTCAGTTTTATCTTGCACTTTCTCCGGGTTACGGACTCTCCTGCAGTGGGTGGAATGGACCCAAGTGTCTCTCTCTGCAACTTTCAGCGATGTAGTACTGGTCAGCAGCGCTTGGTACGGGCCTTTCCAACGGTCTGTTAAACAACCTGAACGTAAGAAATTGCGGATCATAACATAGTCTCCAGGTTCAACATCATGACAGTTCGTTTCTGGCATACCAGGTGACAGCATTTTTAGTTTTTGTTGTTGTTGCTTTAGCTGTCTACTCATTCTTATAAGATATTGTACAGTCACTTCATTATTACCCTTCAAGTCGTCTTGTGGACTCACGATCAAATGAGGTTGTCGTCCGAACAGTATCTCAAAGGGGGACAGATTAAGAGGAGGTCTAGGAGTGGTTCGAATGCTATAGAGGACCAATGGGAAAGCCTCAGGCCATGCCAACCCAGTTTCAGCCATTACCTTACCAAGCTTGTTCTTTATAGTACCATTTACTCTCTCCACCTTACCACTGGCTTGTGGTCGGTAAGGGGTGTGAAGTCTGCTACCGATTCCCATGAGTTTACACATATTTTGGAAGATATCACCAGTAAAGTGGGTACCCCTATCACTTTCAATGATTCTAGGGATACCGAACCTACATACAAAATCTTGTACAATTTTCTTTGCAGTGAACACAGCAGTATTAGTGGCTGCCGGATATGCTTCTACCCAACCGGAAAACACATCAATACACACTAACACATACTTTAGATTCCTGCACGGTGGCAATTGGATATAGTCAATTTGTATTACCTGAAAAGGTCCGTCTGTAGGAGGGATGTGGGATGGCTCAGTTGGAATAGTTTTCCTGACATTTTTCTTCAAACAAGTAAGACATGACATTGCCTTCTTACCAGCCTGAGAGGAAAATCCGGGAGCACACCAGTATGCTCTCACCAGTTTGCACATACCTTCTTTACCCAGGTGAGTCAGGCCGTGTGCTGCTTCAGCCAGGCTTGGATATTACGTTCGGGGAGCTACAGGCTTACCTTGTCCATCCCTCCAGAGTCCTGAGGAATCTTGACCACATCCCTTCGCCTTCCAGACCGCCTTTTCCTGCAGGGAACACAAATCTTGCATTTCAATTCGTTTCTGCATGTCTCATGTCTGAAAAACCATCATAGTCTCGGTCGATACAGTCATAGGTTTCCCTGCTGCCCATTTAGCAGCTTTGTCTGCCCTGTTGTTGACCAATGACACTGGGTCTTCTTTAAAGGTATGGGCTTTGCACTTTATGATGGCTACTGTTCTTGGTAACTGTATCGCTGTCAGAAGTCCTTTTATGTGTTGTGAGTGTGCCACTGGCGTACCTGCTGCTGTCGTAAAGTTAATAAGATGCCAAAGGGCCTCTAAATCGTGCACTACCCCGAAGGCGTACCTAGAGTCAGTATATATATTGGCTGATTTACCCTCTGCCAACTCACACGCTCTCCTTAATGCTACTAGTGCCGCCACCTGGGCTGAGTGAGGTGGGCCAAGGGGTTCAGCTTCTACCACATCCTGATCATCTACCACAGGGTAACCAGTACATAGCTCTCCCGTCTCTGTCTGTCTATGACAACTTCCGCCTGTATAAAACGTAAAATCTACATTTTCTAAGGGGGTGTCACGTATGTCGGGCCTTGCAGTAAAGGTCTGATTCAGGTGTTCCATACAATCATGCGTGTCAGTATTCTTGCCTAACTCATCATCAACCAGGGTCTCCTCACCTCCCACCCTTTGTGTCTCTAGAGACACATATGGAAGGTATGTAGCTGGATTTAAGGTGCTACATCGTTTGATGGTGATGTTTGAGGGTGCCATCAGGGCTAGTTCCCACTTTGTGAATCTAGCTGAAGAAACATGTCTGGTTTGGGCTGAATTTAACAGAGCTGATACAGCATGGGGTGTATAGACAGTTGAATTATGTCCTAATACTACGTCCTCGCTCTTACTTACCAGAAGAGCAGTTGCTGCTACACTTCTGAGACATGTAGGGAGTGATCTTGCCACATTGTCTAATTGTGCACTGTAGTATGCTACCGGTCTGCTAGCGTCACCATGTTTCTGTGTGAGGTCACCTGCTGCACAACCATCAGCTTCCGTAGAGTATAGCTCAAAAGGCTTTTCATAATCAGGTATTCCCAATGCAGGTGCTCTAGTCAGACTATCTTTAAGATTAAAGAACGCTTGCTCTGACTCTTCTGTGTGTACGACACGTTCTGGTTTTGAGGAAGAGACTAGCTCCTGCAATGGTAATGCCAGAATAGAAAAACTTGGGATCCAGGATCTACAGTATCCACACATCCCCAGGAAAGTACGAATCTGCTTCTGGCTCTGCGGCAGAGTCATGTGTTGTATGGCCTCAATCCTGTCGGTTGTCAGGTGTCTTAGCCCCTTAGTGAGGCAGTGTCCTAAGTATTTGACCTCAGTCTGATATGGCTGTAATTTGTCCTTTGCCACCTTGTGCCCTGTTTGTGAGAGATGGAGCAACAACAATTTAGTATCATGTAAACATGACATAAAAGAATCAGAGCACAGCAACAAATCATCCAGATATTGAATTAGAACAGACCCATTGTGGGGTTGAAAGGATTGCAAATAGTCATGTAAGGCTTGGGAGAAAATACTGGGCCCCTGGGGAAGTCTGGTCCATGTGTATTGCACTCCCCGGTAGGAGAATGAAAAAAGGTATTGGCAGTCAGGGTGAAGAGGGACTGAGAAGAAAGCTGAACATAGATCAATGACAGTAAAGTGACTAGCAGACGGTGGAATCTGCATGAGGATGACAGCTGGATTCGGCACTACGGGGAATTGGCTCTCAACAACTTTATTAATTCCCCTTAACTCCTGGATTAATCTATAGCCCCTCCCCCCACTCTTCTTCACAGAGAAAATGGGACTATTTGCTGTACTGGCTGTACGAATTAAAATCCCTTGTTGTGACAGCCTCTCAATAACAGGATATACCCCTAGTTCCACCTCCGGTTTTAATGGATACTGTGGGATTTTTGGAGCTATCCTACCACTTTTTAGATTTACCATGACAGGGGCTACGTTTGCCATCAGTCCAGTGTCCTGTCCATCTCTGGTCCAAAGTGAACCTGGTATTTCCAGCAACATCCCCTTTACTTGAGATGGACTTTGTTCTATAACAGGAGAGTGTAACATTAACCTTTGAGGGGTGTCCAATATATCCTGCACCTCATGTGCGACCTTCTCCGGTATATCTAAGAACACACCATCTGAAGTACAGTAAATGACACATCCCATTTTACATAACAAGTCTCTTCCCAGCAAGTTAGTAGGAGCCACCGCAGCCAAGAGAAACGAATGCTTGGTATGCAGGGGCCCGATAGTAACTTCAGCAGGTTTAGTTAGTGGATAATGCAACACTCTTCCCGTTACCCCCATAGCTGGAATAGTTTTACTGGTCACCTGTAGATTAAAAGGAGAGGTTATCACAGATCTGGCCGCCCCTGTATCTACAAGAAAAGTTTCTTTCCTACCAGCTATGTCAACTATCATTGTTGGTTCTTCTCTCTGACCCTCAGTTAACCTCACTGGCTGTAGACTACAGGTATGACCTGACCCCTAGCGCTGACTATCATTTTACTGCGCAATATTTGCTGCTATAACATGCGCAGGTAGCTGTGTGTTCTCTTGCCTATGTGTGTTTCTCCGTGGAGGATACCTATATGATTCCCCCCTTGATGTTTCTTTCCTTGCTTCTGGACAGAATCTCCTTATGTGTCCTTTTTTATGACAGCGAAAACATACCATTACCTTTTTACTTGAGTTGTATGCTTGGTTTGTTTGTGGTTGTGTGCGCATTTCCTCTAAGGCCTGAATACTCACCGTCATCAACCTATCACCTTTCTCTTCTTTCTTTCTAAAGATATTTTTGTCTTGTTCCACAGCAGACTCCCTAAGAGAGTCTACTGTGATACCTCTCCAATTAGGTAATGAGGTTTGTACTCTGGTTTTTAAATTTTTCCTAAGACCATCCATTAACACCCCTACAGCTACTTCCCTGTTATGTGGATCCTCTCTTATGTTAGTTACTCCGGTAAAGTGTGTCATTGATGCTAGAGCCCTAGAAAAATAGTCCGCTGCTGTTTCACTATCATTTTGTTTAATGGTGAAAATCTTACTCCAATTTACCACTACTGGAAAATAGATGGCTAAATGTTTGACAATTTGTTCTATATTCTCTTGGTTAATCTCATCAGTCAAGGTGTCATCTTTGTCCAACAAACAATCTTTAATAAATTTTTGTATGTCAGTATTGGGAGGAAGACAAGCCCTCAACACTACACGCCAATCCTTATTGGCTGGTTCGTGTGCATTTCCTAAGTCTTTAACAAATTTCTGACACTTAGCCAACTCCTTTCTATGGTCTGGGAACTCAGTCATAATGGAACGTAATTCTGATCTAGTCCAGGGACAATGCATTGTAACATTCTTTAAAGGGACTACACCATCCTTATCCGCTTTCCCATTGGGAACTGATATTGTGCGGACTGGGGGCGCGCTTGCACTGAGTTCGCCACGCTTCTCAACAGCTACTTCCGCCGTGCGCGCGCTTTTCACCACGCCTACTTCCGCTGTGCATTCGCTGCTCTGCCACGTGTTACCTTCCATTTGCCACAATTTTAAACAGTCATAATGTCTATTTCTCACTTTTGTTGACTTAA
Source organism: Mixophyes fleayi (assembly GCF_038048845.1). Lineage (NCBI taxonomy): Eukaryota > Metazoa > Chordata > Amphibia > Anura > Limnodynastidae > Mixophyes > Mixophyes fleayi. The sequence goes on from NC_134402.1 coordinate 140,359,235, forward strand.
TCAACCACACTTTATCTTTTACATTATTTAGTACCTCTGAATTAAAACTTCCTATTGTTGGGAAGTGCCTAACACACTCCTTGGTCATCTTGACCCACGTGTCGAAATACGCCGTAGCGTATGCACCATATTTCTTAAACATAAGGTACCTCGCTGACCCCAGCGGTCCTTCCTTAGGCAACACAACATCAACCATCTCTAGCGTTTGCTTCGCACCCATTGTGAAAACAACCTATTTCTCAATGCTACGCAAAAAGACTTTTTACCTGTTTTCCTTTCAAACAGAACCTACTAGAGATTTTTATCCATGTACGGTTTCACAGGCTATGCCCACACACCTCCTAACACAGAAATATCACTATGGACAACGGAAATATCAGCTCCTCGATATCCTAGGTCTCTACAAAATCTGTTGAGTATTACTGAACTGGTAGTACCGGAGTTTTTATCCGTTTGTACTAGCGTAATTCCTCCAGCCATTCAACCCAAGTCACAAGCACGGTTGTAAAAACCATGCGGTCCGATCGCACCGCTTAGCAATACTAACTATCGCTAAACTTTGCTATCACTCTTGGGGAGAAAGTTTCCAAAAGCTTTTTAACTGTTCTCTTTTCAAACAGGGCTTTTGCTGCCAGTATACCTGCCTTGTATACTACCTCGGTTGTCCAGCCAGCCTCGTCAAGCGGCAACCGATATCCCTGTCTTTTCAACAGTAAATCAACTTTCACTTCAAAATCATACAATCACCAAACACATACACCTTAGTATTCTGCGCAGAAAATCAACAATGTTCCCAACAATAGTAATAATGTTTCAGAGACTTTCACAAGTGATTTATACTATGCGTGTATAACTATCAAATCGATTGTTTAACCACGTGGCAAATCTACCGGAAGTTCGTGTACGCACAGCAGGAAATACACATACGCTAAGCAATGCAATACAGTTAAAACGCATAATGACAGTAAAAAGAAACAGTTTTCTCTTTTGTCCCTAGGTTCTAGTTAGCGTGCCCTAGACAATGCAAAACGGACATTCGGTTTCACAACACAGAGTAAAATTCAGGTTTTGAACACATTGCGTTCTTACCCGTATATGACGCGTCTCCACCCTTTGTTGAGGAACCGAAATCCGTTGGTCTTGCTCATCGTCTGGCAACGAAACCTCCAAAGCTCACGAGCCCCCAAATTGTTAAGTGCGTATTGTCGCTAACCAATAACGATTGTCGAACCTCGATTTGTGTTTCCAACGCACAAAGATTTATTCGCAAAAAGTAGTATAATATATTCAAGCGAAGTGATAATAAGTACAGCCGTTACTTATCGCAGGCGCTCTGGATCCAGTGTACAGTCATTCAATCCTGAAGTCTGGGGACAAGATGTCTGAACACTAGATGAGAAGCTGCTGCTTATATGCACACAGGAATACAGTAAAACAATGAAGATGGTATAGCTTGCTTCTATTGGTCCAGGTTTCAGGAAGGTCTAAGGGGTTGTCAATCATTGGCTAGTTCATCCTAAAGAATCCAAAGGAGGGGGTCATCTCTCCAGGGGGTATGCTCTGCTCTTCCCGCCAAGATTCCTTAGTCTTAAGTAGTTCATAATTCCCTATCATTCATAACTTGTGTATGCACTCTGCGATTCCTTCGCAGAGTGAACCGAACCGTAGAAATTGTTAGGAGGTTTATTATGATACCACACATGATATGATTCCTCCAACCTGTTCCATATATTTCACTAATGTGCATATAACTTATATTATAAAACATAAATACTACTATATTTCGACATAAATGACTATGTGTTGCAACTACCATTAATGTGTACTATTTTACAAGTATGAGTGTTTGTGTGAATGTATGTAAAAGGCTAAATACAGTTGCTGCCACATGTTGCAGCTGCGTACGCCCTTTTACGCCGTAGCGTGCCCTTTTACGCTGTAGCGTACCGTATGCATCTTTTCAGACAAAGACAACCAAGTTTGCTCGATTTTAATTGAAATGACTTTATCCAATTTGCTGACTTCGACAGTATAGAACTTAACCATATTCTAGAGGGTCATGGTGATGCGATATACAGAACGAGAGTAAGTATTGCACTAGAAATTTAGTTCTGGAGTGACTGGGAAGAAGAAGGGGGGGATTAAAAGGGAGGGGGTAAGGGGAAAAAAGGAAATAGTGGGATGGACTGACCCGAGGAACTGGGTCAGAGTATTCGCCACATGGGTAAGAGTGTGACAAATTATTTAACATGTGGGGGGTGGTTGGAACAAATTCCCACCCGCGGAACACCCAAAAGAGAGAAAAAAAAAAACAGCAAGAGGAATTATAAATAACATTACAACATTACAACAACCACAAAGATAGATTTAGCACAAACTCAATGGGGTGCAACCACCTCCGGGCCCCCATGGAAGCTGTCCATTTCTGACCCATCCCCTCGCGAGAGGACCAGCCTCCCGCAAGCGGGCGGGCCACCCCTATGGGCAACTGGCCCTGGACACAAGACTAAGCTTCTACCTCCATGGGTACCCCGGCAGCCACCTCCCAGACTCATGAAACTCGATAAAACATATCTTGGTCAAACGGAATTGCTGATATTACTTATGGTTATACTTATCAAATCGGGATTAGGTCCCATGAGACTTCAACATAGAAAATAGGAATACAACTCAGTCTCTGGAAAACCTGGGACCATTCAGCCTGTGGAGGGGGCCTGGCTGCAGAAGATCCAGACGGTGTGGAGATACGCCACTCCTCCAACAGCTTGATGCCTGCCTCCACGAAGGAGATAACATAAGTAGAGTCTTCGTAGCGAACCAGCAATTTCACCGGGAAGCTCCATCTGTAGGGGATGTTGTTATTTTTACATTAATGACTATTTTATTAATAGCTGTTAATTTATTTCATAATTATTATTTTAAACTGTGCGTTCTGATGGGACTTTTATATTCCACATATGTATTGTTCATATCCTGAAGTGTATTGTGTCTGTCTCAATACAGCAAGTGCCGCATATGCAGAGCGTACCTACACCTGTATTCAACAAGAAACATTTCTTCAGATCCACTTCTAGTAGAATACGGATGAGCGTATGCTGAATCATGTGCTGGTTTTTTTTTGCATAAAAGGAAAATACTGTGTTCTTTTGCTTCTAGCTACAAATACTGGAAAACTTTATTTTTACACTATTAGTTAGAATAGAACTAGGACACACCCATACTTGCCAACCTTAGATCTCAGATGGAAGGTTAAGTGGCAAGTGCATGAAAGACATGGTGCCAAAAATCGCGTCATTAAGGCCACCATCCCTCCCACTTCAGTGGGTGGTATCCAGGAAAAGGGTTTGTTCTCCCTGGGGTCTGGAGAATTACCCTAATTTCTGGAGTCTTTAGGACATTCTGGTAGAGAAAGCAAGTATGGACACATCCCCACCCAACTCTCTATTTGTTTGCATATTTTAAATTTGCTCCCCTACAGTGCAACATTTGTTTCCATTTTTTTTTGCTTTGCCCCTAAGGCTAAACGAGGCCCCAATATTTTATATTTGCCAGTACAGATATAGGCATTTTAAATAGGACCTACAAGTTACAAATTGGATGTTGACAGCAACCATGAGATACAGCATAGCATAAAATATTCTAAGATTATTTTCCTCTGCTTCCAAACAACAACCCTGTTGCTAAAAAATACACCACAAGATCCAGCTCTATGTTTGCAGCAATTCATCCCAACATTTGTATGATAAAAACACTATGACAAAAGCTATAGTTCCCAACTACACACAGTTTTTCCATCTGTCAACACAGTTTTCTGAGTCACTAAGCAGAAAATAAAGCCATCCAATTGGAATCTAAAAGGTAGACCAAAAGCTAATTGTAGACAGTGGAAAAGACACGGAAAAACTGTTTGGAATCTAAAAAAGGTCTAAACTGAAAAGATTAAACATTAAATTTGAAAATTACCATGAAAAATGAAGATTGCGATTGGTTTGTAGAATACATCGAAGAATAGAAACGTGAGACTTCTCTATTCAAAATGCTGCCAGCATTCTTTCTTTCTCCTTGTTTGTGCATTAGGCATTTCTCTGTAGTGCTGTTTAAAATGTAAAAGAAAAGAATTGATGTCACAAGATGGATTTTTCGCTGAACCTCATGAATTTCAGAGTTTTACGCCCATGGTCAAGATATCTTTAAAAGTAACTTGAAATATTACAACCACATCATTTAAAGCATTTTTCTAGGCCTTTCCTTAAGCTAGAAGAACATTGTGGGGAATCTCTGCATTGTAAATAGAGATATGGGATTTATTATACATAAAGTTTATGGCTTATGTTTTTCTGGATAAAGCCCTCTTCCCCATAATTATGAGCACAATAGCTAACATACACTAAATTGCTCTTTACTTGGTATTCCCCTATTCTTTAAATTATTTAGTACTGCCCCTTTTAGTGACTTTAACAAATATGTGTCTGCTCACTTTAATATCTATATTTTGAGTTATGTGCATCTTATATAGATAAAACCTTAAATCTGAAATGTCCAGAGCAAATATGCAGCAATCATCATCAACACCATAACTGCGCTCTTCTTGTGTAGATGTAGAATTTAGTGTTGGTAAGGATATTTCAGATATATGTAACTCAACATAAAATCATACTTGCCGACTCTTGATATCTGACCCACAGGAGACAGGTCATGTGAAGGGAGCGTGGTGACCATAGCCCCGTCCCTGCTTGAAAATGCAGAAATTCATGGCATTGAATAGCCCTACCTCTGCTATTCAATGCCATGAATTTCGCCATTTCATAGTGAATGCAGTCAGGATCTAGGAGGTCGCCTACTCTTCCAGGAGGATTTCCTGAAATTCAACAGCCTCCCGGAAATTCCGGGAGAGTAGGCAAGTATGCATAAAATGCATTTTAAGCGGCATGCTTTTACAAGCCCTTACTGTCCTGCATTTGCATGTAAATGTCCCTGATCCACCTCTCCAAATACAAGTTGCAAGATGTGTAGATGTGCAGTGGGTCAAGTTTTATGCATATTTTCGCAGCATCAAGGCGCTTGCATCCAACTCTGAATCATCCTCTCCATAATTATGGGGATGATTTAGAGCTAGTTGCAAATTTTGTCCAAATTCATAATTTGCAGCTGAGCAAAACATTTTGCAGTGGGGAGCAAAAACAAACATGTTTTGTTTCATGCATGGGAAGCACGGCAAGCTCTTATGTGCTGCATATACATGCTGGTCAGCTCTGTTTTGACACTGTAAACTAGACAGCTTAACTAGACTCATCTAAATCAGGTTGTGATGGAAATGTATGAGCTGTAGCAATTATATTCGCTTTTCTGTTTTCAAGACCTCTGGACGATAGATTTATGGATAAAAGATCTCAAACCTCTATTCATTTGCTAAAATATACAAACACTATGCATCTGCTGCTATTAACATACACAAAAAAACATAAGCAGACACTGCAAATAAAGATCCCGTTAAAATCATAAACTTTATGTTTAAACAAAAACAACCTAGCGAATCATTTTCAATTAGGTACAGGAAGCAAAACCTGTCTGACAACATGACAATATGCCATGCAATCTCTGCCATAGAGACCAGAAGTCAGTGTTATTCCCTCCCCCTCCCCTGACCTCTCTTCTCTCTAGAAACTAGTGCAGACCACTTCCCAAGCCTCTCCATGACAACAGTGCTTTTTCCATTCTATGTGTGTTCTCATTTAACTCTTACAAAAAGATCTCTGGCTGTGCCCTTGAGGGAGCTCTGTATGTATGAAGGAGCTGCAATTCTAACAGGGTGGGCATACTTATCAGAGGCATATGATTTGTGTGTATTTGTGTGAGTGGAGGAGGGGGGGGTCACTTCAAGTTTCTGAAATCTACTCCTCAAAACAGAAGCAATATATATATATATATATATATATATATATATATATATATATATATATATATATATATAAAGAAAATTACACGTGATACAGCTATTCTCTGGGGAATCTGCTCCTACATCTGAATGATGTATAATGTACTAGAAAGCATGGCCTGCTTCTATATTAATGGAATCAGTAATACGTAAACAACAATTCCTTGACCAACTGATACTGTACCTATTGCTCAGTACTGACCCCCTATTAATAAAATAATGAGAAATGCCACACACAACAATTCTTCAGAAAGATACAGTTTAATACTTTTCAAAGATTGTGTTGGATTTTACTGGAGAGGATTCCCATCTAGCTGCAGGAATGGATAATTATTTCACAATACTCTTAATTAATTTTTTTGTATAAATGTATAAACTATTATAATATCACACTTGCTGGCATCCTTCAGCTCACCATATCCATTTCTAAAACACATATAACCTAGCATAGCATGATCTAGCATCCAAAGAGATAATAGTTCACAGTTCTCAGTAGACTAAGCATTAACTATCACCACATGTTCTGGATTCAAAATGTTAAAAGGAAGGTGCAACTAACTCATAGTTGCCTACTCTCCCGGAATGTCCCGAATTTTTGGGAGTTCTCCCGGTCTCCCGAGAGAGCAGGCAAAAATCCCGGATCCAGCTGTCCCTGTTGTTGTAGATGGTGGGGGCGGGGCTAAACGCGCCATCGTGGCCTAGCCCCCTGCTGCGATTGGCTAGAATTGCCTAAGATTGACAGGGTCGGAGCCTAACGGCGCATCACATGTGGCCACGCCCCCTCGACGGACACCCTCCCGGACAGCTGCCTTCAAAAGTATGTAAGTATGAACAAACTAAATAAAAATAGAAAAAATCCTGCAAATCTGTTTTAGGCCATGAAGGGCATGACACTAGTGAGTAGCTCGGTTGTCATGTGATTTTATTGACAGTAAAAAAAACTGTTTTGAGGCATCTTTAACTGCCATATTTTTGTCAATATGATTAAGACGATATTATCACTTATGGTTGCACAAAGTTCAAATGGTTTCTATAACATGAAACTTAACATGGGTTTCTTTTTCCAATTGATTGATATGAGTATCTCTTAAACTATACAATGGGAGCCTTATGTAGAGTTGGACTTAAAACATAAGCGTAAATTTTGACCTGTCATTTACTTATTATAGTATGCAAAAGCCTAAGTGAAAAGCGTATGATATGCTTTAAGCATATCCTACACAATGACCTGTAAGGCTGTTAAATAATTAAAGGTCAATAAATGTGTGCCCCCCCTCAAAACCCCCACCCCAAAAAAACAAAAGCTTAACCAGCCCTACTGCTGTCAGCCTACTCTGGTGTTGGTAAAAAGCTTGGGCCCCCCAAATTTACCTGCTTCAGCACTAGGCTTGCCAGCCAGGACTGGTGTCAGTGAAACCTACAGCATGGTGTCCCCCTCCATAGTGCCAAACCAGCACAGGACTAGATTCCCTAGGGGAATTGGACTTGCAAAATAAATGTGTCTCCCACCCCCTGGTATAACCAGCTCCATGCTAGGGCTCTTCCCACATCTCTGGAGCGGTTGGTGTGGGGTAATTGTCATAAAATAGATGCAATTAACTATACTGTCCGCAAAGCGTTACAGGTCCCACCATGCACAGGTCACCATTAAGTGTTTGGGCATGGTGGCACTTGTAGTACGAGTTTTGTCTTTAATAAAATTGCCGTTTTAAATATGGGAGTCACAATCACCGTATATCGGCGATTCGACGGATCCGCTGCTTAATACTGTACATTTACACCATGGTCTCTTTTTCATTATTATTGATACAGAGAATCTGCACTCTCAGCAGTTTCAAAATGTTCAGTACGTATCTGTTGTGAACATAGAGAGCTTGCAGTTATTTATAAAGGATAAATCATAACTGCAGTGTTAATATGTTATATCAAATGAATCCATTGATAAGTTAAAGAGTAAAATGTAAAGACAGAGTCTGATGTAAATGTATTTGCTGGCTTTGCACATTCCAGTGTGAAAAGATAAGTGTGTCACCTGTGACAGCTTCAAAGGGCTCCTACTGTGAGACAGCCTGGCCTGGGGGGGAGTTTTAGACACTTGAATAGACTGTGTGGGGCCGATCACAGATAGAGATCCTTGTAGGCAGCATGTGAAAGCCTATACAGGTATATAGAAATATGACCTTCAAAGGTAAATGCCGTCATAGTTCATATTTTGTGGAATCCGGGTGGCACTTCATACTGAGGATCAGAAATCACACCAGGGTTGTGAATGACAGGGGATCAGCTAAAATCACATATCTTTGGAAAAGGTATGTCACATTGTCAAAATATCATCATGTTGGGTATCAAAAGATGGACAGAATCATAAAGGTTTTATTAATGACAAAAGTGAATAGATGTGAAACTTTACAGGAAGGTTAGATCACATAGTAGAATTGGTTAGTAAATCAGGCAACAGGCAAATGGTGATTGGAAAAAGTGTCGCAGGCCACAACCCCTGGGGGCAGGGACAGGTCTTTAAGATGCTGAGACGAGACACAGAAAATTGTCAGACTTTTTGGAAAATCAATTCACAATGATAAGCTGTCCATCTTCCAAGCCAAATTGCAATTCATGTAAGTGCAAATCTGAATGTAACTCCTGTTATTTTAAACTGCTTTGCTTGTTATGTCAATCTATTAATTGTTATTCATTTTTTTTTATTTGTATGCCCTGTATTTTTGTATATTAAATCTATAATTTAAGTTGCATCCTTAATAGTCTAACAAATCCATTAGCCTGTTAGAAGACAAAGCTCGACCAAGTTAACCCATGGAATGCCAGTGTGTGATTTGTTGATACATTTGATTAACAAGCTGTGTGTGCTTGCATTTACATTTGTGTAACAGTCTGGAGGTGTGAAAAAGTAACCCTTTGTGTGCTGGTGTGGGTCTTGCTAGTCTGTGAATAGCTAGAAGCCTGCATGCCAGTGTGGGACAGTATATTGGGGTCATATTGCCCATATTCAATAGGTGGTGGCAAACCTGAAGTGTCTGGGGGTGTGAGAGCGCTGTGTTTTGGGGCGATTCCATAGGTCTATGACCTGTGTGATAGGTAGAGAGAGACTGCGGGCTGAAATCGTGTGTGACCTCATACAGCGAACACCCCAAAGTCACAGCAGCTGGGAGCTTGCTCATGACAATATCATTAGTAACTAAACTGTCACTGCCTTTTCAGTGTACACTATTGACAGGAAATCTTTGTGTTGCTGCTTCCTTTCCAACATGTACCACTTGCATTTGCCACTGAAAACCCTGGCTAAAAATGTACGTATTTTAATAAGCTCAGTAAGCTGCAAGGGAAATGACACAGAACCGGAGATAGTGACAACGAGGGAGTTTTGGCAAAGCAGCTGTTTGCTTGACACAAGTCAGGAGGGATTCATGTTGTTTACGCCAAATTCTAACCCTGACATCTGCATGTCACAGCAGAAATGGAGATTTGTCAGATCAGGCAAAGTTTTTCAATCTTCATCTGTACGGTTTTGGTGAGCCTGTGTTATGACTGCCTTTGTTTTGTATCTGGCAGCAGTACCTATAATTTATCAGAGGTGCTGCTGCTGTCCTGCTCCTGAACTCTGCAACATGCCTGAAGGAGTTAATCTCCTTGTCTGATGCTAATTAGAACTGCACCTGTTGCACTGCTTTAAGTACCTGCCTCTAGCTGTGCTCTGAGCAGTTCATCCATTTGTTCCTGGCTGCTGCTAACCTGCTCCTGTGCTATTTGGTATATATACCTGCTGGACTGAACTTCTGTGTATGACCCCTGCCTGTACCTTGGACCTTGCCTGGCTGCCTGAGACCCCGAATCATTTTAAAGGTCCGGGCAACAGGCAAAACAGCGTGGTTCAAGGTACAGGCAAATTATTCGGGGTCTCAGTCAAGCAGGCAAGGTCCAAGGTACAGGCAGGGGTCATACACAGAAGTTCAGTCCAGCAGGTATATACCAAATAGCACAGGAGCAGGTTAGCAGCAGCCAGGAACAAATGGATGAACTGCTCAGAGCACAGCTAGAGGCAGGTACTTAAAGCAGTGCAACAGGTGCAGTTCTAATTAGCATCAGACAAGGAGATTAACTCCTTCAGGCATGTTGCAGAGTTCAGGAGCAGGACAGCAGCAGCACCTCTGATGGATTATAGGTACTGCTGCCAGATACAAAACAAAGTCAGTCATAACAGCCTGTACCCACTGTAGCCTCAGCTTCCTGTTCTTAGCTGAATGGAGTGGAACCTGGTGTGGTCGTCTACTGCTGTAGCCCCTCCGCTACCATATTCGTTGCGCTGTGCTTTTGCATACCACTGCTGTAACGCATGGTTATTTGAGTTACTGCTGTCTTCCGGTCAGCTAGAACCAGTCTGCCCATTCTCCTATAACCTCTCTCATTAACAAGTCATTTTCACTACCTTCCGCTACCTTTTGTTTTGTACACCATTATTTGTAAACTCTAGCGACTTCTTTAATTGAAAATCCCAGGACATCAGCAGTTTCTGAGACACTCAAAGCACCTATCAGTAATTCACTGAAACTAGAGATTCTGAGGCTAGCCTAAGTTGACATTACCCACATTCAGGACGCAACATCTATCATGACTCTGGTGTTCACCAGGGATCCGGGTAATATTATATGGGCTTTGCGGCATGCACCACAGAGCCCCTGGGGAGGGTATTTAGCATAGTCTGGGTGCAGGAATATGATGACTGATAGCAGCTTCTAGAACAGGAGCCTCTGGAACAAGAATAACACAGGAAGCCTAGGAATGGACACCGAAGTGGACTACAATACTCAATGCAAATAGCAGATTCCCGAAGAAGTCAAGGAGATGATGTACTACATAGGCAGACTGTCAGGGAATAGACAACTAGGCGGCTAGCGACCCAGACATGTTATATCTCAAAATATATCGCTGAAGAAACTAACTGATACATGTTCTAGCACCCTAAAGGGGTGTGTTTAAATAGAGCCAAAGCATCTAAGGGGTGGGGAGACATAAGAAGTTCTTTCTTTAGTCCCAGATGATGACTGGGAGATTTCGCCGCTGGGCAGAAGAACACCCAGTGGTGCAATGAAGAGGGCCCTAAGGAGTGCGCAAAGAGATACCTCAGTCCAGACACATGACACCACCCTGTCTAGCACCAGCAAATCGCTTTGACCAAACTTCTTCCCCATTCTGGTGTTTGGTCTGAATCAACAACTGAACCTCTTGACCATGTCTGCATGCTTTTATGCATAAAGTTTCTGCCCCATTATTGGCTGATTAGATATTTGCTTTAACAAGAAGATGTTCTGGTGTACCTAATAAAGAAGCCACCGAGTGTATATAGAGATATAATCAAATTAGTTTCTTCTTCAGCTCATTCCAGATAAAGTGTATACATAGGCTCAATGCAATTCTGCTAGTCAGCATTTATAGTAAATATCAATTCTTCTAAAATTGTAATTATAAATATTTAGAAATATCCAAATGGTTTTCCTATGCAGCTTTGTGAACTCTATGTCAGTGTTGGCTAACCTGTGACACTCCAGGTGTTGTAAAACTACAAGTCCCAGAATACCCTTCCAGCAATAAGCTGCTATATATTGGCAAAGCATGCTGGGTCTTGTAGTTTCACAATACCTGGAGTGTCACAGGTTAGCCAACACTGCTCTATGTGATACAACAATGTGGCTTTGAGTTTCGGATAATGATCTTGATCTCTCTCTGCTATCATACTGTTTTCTGGTGGGTATATAGCCTCCTTTTAATTAGCGCTCAGGTAAATCATTATTTCAAGTTGCTGAAAACCCATGATCAACATATTTTACGGTTGTATATGGGACATATTTTCTGAAAATGTGAGACATTACAAATAAGCAACCATAATAATAACCTTTCCTCTCTTTTTCCCTCCCTCCTCCTCACAACAATACTTTCCCCTAGCCTTCAATCTTTCAAGTATTCCCTGAAAACTCATCTCCTCAGGCAAAATTATCAGATTCCAGAGTCACCTTGTAAAACCTCCCTAAACCATTCTACCTGATTACCACCCCTCTACACAGTTCACTCAAAATTTACATTTATTTTCCTTCTATTTTCCAAACAGCTTACTGAACTCTAAACAAACATTGCTAGGTGACAGCCAAATATATGCAATATGTGGTTCTGAACCATCTGTATCAAAATAACCTGCTGCTTTCCTATACATTGCGAGCAGGAACTCTGACTTCTTTGTCAATACCATTCTATGTTTTTATTCTCAATGTTATAGTGCTGCAGAGTATGCTGGTACTATATAAAATCTATCTATCTATCTATGTATCTATCTATCTATGTATCTATCTATGTATGTATCTATCTATCTATGTATCTATGTATCTATGTATCTATCTATCTATCTATCTATCTATCTATCTATCTATCTATCCATCCATCCATCCATCCATCTATCTATCGCACATTGCTGGGGCATTGGGTTTGCTTCATTCTGTGTGAAGTTCACCCTGTGTTTGCATGGGTTTCCTCCAGGTGCTCCGGTTTCCCCCCACACCCCAAAAAAAACATATTAGTAGGTTAATTGGCTGCTATCAAAATTTACCCTAGTCTCACTCTCTCTATGTTTCTCTCTGTCTGTGTGTATGTTAGGGAATTTAGACTGTAAGCTCCAATGTTGGAGGGACTGATGTGAATGAGTTCTCTGTACAGCGCTGCGGAATCAGTATAAATAAATGGTGATGATGATGATGATCTGGACATCAGTGCATCTGGACTGCAGCCAGGAGGAGGTAAGAGTTACTATATTTATTTTACAAATGTCAAGTGTGTGAGGGGCAAGCAAGTGGGAATTACGGTGAGATGGGCAGTAGGCTGAAGCTTTGTCTAGGGCACAGAGAAAAATTGTACTGGCCTTGCAGCCAGGTATGTATAGAAAAAGGTGCTGTAGGGGGATGAAAAAAATAAAATCAATATAAAGTGAGGTTTGTTTTTTGTTGCATTATTTATTTTCATTATTTAAGACTTATCATTTATAATAAAGTACCACTGGTTTAAGCAACACTAAATTTTTTAGTTTTTTCTTAAACATTATGGTTTTATACATTTTCCTGGTGCTGCAGGTGATTTGCACAACAAGGGAAATGATCAAGGTCGACAGAAGACCAAGCGTGATACATAAGTTTGGGCTGTTGGGCCTGTGTGATTTACATGCCAGGACTGATTTTTAGTCCCCGTCCAGCCCTGCACATATGTATTGGACGTATCCTGCAGTATATTGTCTGTTAGAGCAGAACAGACCTAGGGCCTGATTCATTAAGGAAAGTTAAGCAAAAGTAAGTAATTAAGGCAAAATCATGTTGCATTGGAGGGAGATGGCAGATTTAAATTTGGGGTAAGGCATGTCCTAAATAAACGTCAAATTACAAATAAGCTATCAAGTATTTATGTGCTACATGAAAAAAACACAGTATTTTCCTTATGTGCAAAATAATAAACTCATTGCAACTTAGTTTTGTCCAGAAAGCTTGAATTAGAAAACTTACTCAATTTTTTGCTTAACTTTCCTTAGTGAATCAGTCCTCTAGACCCATATTCATCAACAGATGTATCTTTAAATCCACTCCTTGTTGAATACGGATGTGTGTATGCCCGATGTATGTTCATTTTGCATTCATTGATGAGGCCTATAATGCCTAACATAAATAATACTCACTGTATTCGCAAGTGTTTTATTTGAGAATTAATATGATTACAGGTCTTGTAAAAATTTGGAAAAAATAAAATGAGAAACTGCACTTTAAAAAAATACAAACATTAGAGATGCTCCGGCTCGGTTCCCCAAGAACCGAACACACCTGAACCTAGCAGATCCGAGTACCGAGCCGTCTGGGTACTTTTGCGCGCCCTCGGAATTGAAAACGAGGCAAAATGTCATTGTTACATTGTCAGATCTCGGATCTTGCGAGCTTTGAATTCTGTAAGTACCGCCCTCCACAGCGATCCAGCGCCATATTACAGAGGGACACAGAAAGGGTAGCACAGTTCTTGGCAGTCTCTAGTGCAGTTGGACAGCATCATAGGCAGAAAAGAAAGAGGAGGGGTAGCAGTGTTCTTCAAAGTCTCCAGTGACATTCAGGAGAGCTCCATTGCTAATTGTCATTGCTGAAATAGAAATAATAGGTCTGGCAGGCTTGGTCTTCTAAATCTGCAGTCTTTGTTTGAAAGTGTATGAAAATAATATTGTGACTTGTGAGGTGGTCAAAATTGACTGCAAATGACTTGAAATTAGTATTATTGAGGTTAATAATAATGTAGGGGGGAAAAAAGCAAAAATATATGATTTTAGCAAATAAAATAGGGATTTTAGAAAAAATCGGGATCCAAAACCAAAACACAAAGTTAATCCAGATCGAAAACCAAAACCAAAATCAGACCACGGGGTTCAGTGAACATCTCCAACAAAAATATGCATGAGGTCAAATCTATATAAACACTATATCATGAGTATTCATTAAAACAACATGATCTGCCAATTATTTCCCCATAGCCTGTCTGACTGCTGCTTTACAACCCACCACTGCCTAGGCAACACCAGTCAGAGGAGATGTCAGACCAAAGGCGGATGAAAAAGATGTTGACTTGTCTAAGAAGCTAGCTGAGAGACCTTTAAGACAAAGAAAAATATGTAAACATTGCTCTGCGTGAATTAAGAGAGAGGTTTATTAAGTTTGAACTTCTAAAAGTATTTTGCAGGTAACAAGACTGATGCTCTTTGTGTGATAAACAAGTTCACTAACAGCAACATGAGGAACATACTAAATACAGTATATATTCTTTTTCATGCCATACTTTTCAAGATGCATAACAGTGTAGTTTGAGACAAAAGCTATATTAGTTCATTGTGTTTGTGTATGTATCCTGCATGCAGAATATTATTTTGTAATCTGATGTCTGCTTAAAGAATACAGGTTAGAGGCATAATCTTAAATTGTCCATATCAGCACGTTGGGATGGTTGCATTGACCACACTGGATTTAGTAAAGGATATTAAACTGTTGGTCTGGATCTATGAAACAAAATGGGTTCGGAATACGGTGTCACACATTCTAGGAACGCAGCAAGCTCCTCGGTGAGATCTATGTACTGTTATTTAATTAGAGTATTCACAAAATCAAACTGTTAAATACCCCATCAACTGTGCTGATGCCGGCAATGTTTACTACAAAAAAACATTAAAACTGTCACCAAGGGAAAATGTTGCTAAATATTAGAAAACATTTTACAAAATGTATAGTGTCATTATAACCCTTTTATATGCATTTAGGTGTAAATATTACATATTGTTGACAACTATTTAAAAAAATATAACCACAACGAAACATTTTTATAATTTTTAGTATTGTTCCAATACTAAGTTACAAACATACATTTATATACTTTACCTTCACCCAGCACTATTTTCCATGTTAGCGCAGATTACTAATCATTGGGTTATATAGGTAGGTAGTGTACTAGCAGTGACATTGTTAAGAATGCCATAGCCTCATCACAAGTAAGATTGTGTGTGTACCATTAAAGCTTGAATGCATCCTATAAATACCGATCCTTTCACCAACATCAGGCACTGTAATGCTCTAATCCTAAACATTAAAAAAACAGTAATATCTAGTCTGGATCTAATTTATACTGCAACCTCCAGATTACAGTAGGTTTGCAAAACAATAATCAGTATGTACAAAAGTCAACATTCTGATGGGATCTATACATAGTGACAGAGGAGATCATTTACAAAGTTTAAAATGGCGGAGATACAGTAAAATGATAGCTTGGTCGTGAGCCTTGATTTGCTCATAACTTTACATAGCAAGATTGTGATATGTGAAGCGGAGCAGAAATTTGAACACACTGAGGGTGGAATTCAGTCAACTGAAGGTTGGAGCCGTGTAATCTTTGCTAGGGAACTTAGTAAGAGAACACACATACTGTTTTCCAGAGTTCACAAATAGTGTACACTTTACTGTGTAAAAAGTAAATTTTGGCATGGCTTTCATATTTTAGTATCTATAATATTAAATTTTGTTTTGGCAAAACCGCCCTCATGTGCTTTGGTTTTGTATCTGTATTTTTTTGAAAAATTGCTAAAATATGATAAAATCACATAATTTGGCAAACAACGCCAGATCTTTCAGAGGCAGGCTTCTCTGTGTATCACTGTGTCACGGGCACTAGGAGTTGCTTACTCGAGTTTCACCAGATGGAACTCTGCTAGAGAGGCGGGGTTATGGCACGCACCTCAAAGCAGGCAGGTGAATGATTGGAGCGACACAACAGCAGGAGAGTAGAGATAGTCTGAGGAAGTCAGCAACTTGCAGCTATGGTTAGAGGAAAGTCAGCGACTTGGAGCAGTAAACTGGAGGCTGAAGATAATGTAGACACGAGGAGTGGACGTGGATAGGTGATGGTAGGTGGAGGAGGAGTCAGTGGTCTGCGTACAGCAAGTTGTACAACTGTAGTGATGGGAAGAATAGTACTGGTGCAGGTAGGTAGCAGGGTAGTCGGTGGTCTGCGTTCAGCAAGTTGTACCACCGCTATGGTGAGGAGTCTGGTCCAGGTGTAGGTAGGTAATAGGAGAGTCAGTGGTCTGCGTATAGCAAGTTGTACCACCGCTGTGATAGGAGGACTTGTCCAGGTGCGGGTAGGTAGCAGGGAAGTCAGTGGTCTGCGTGCAGCAAGTTGTACCACTGCTGTGAGAAGGAATGAGGACTTGTCCAGGTGCAGGAGAGTGAAGTTGAAAGGCAAACTGTGGCTGTATGGAAACAGCGTGAGTAGAGCAATGTCTTGTGAGGCAGAGATGGAAGGCACACTGAATAGTCTGTATGGAGTAGATGCCTTGCAGTGAGGAGAAGCTGGTCACAGCAGATATGCACAATAACGCTAAGTAGTAGCGTGAGGAGATATCGTAGCTTGAGTGAAAGCTTGTCCTAAATGAAGCAATGCAGTAACACTGTCTATATGGGTACTTGTACCCTGTGCAGCAAACAACAATGGATACAACTGGTATGCGAGCAATAGGCAATAGTCAGTAGAGCATACCCAGTTGTGTAGATCCGGAATCAGCTGAGAAGTGAAGCGTTGTAGCGGTATTGGAACCGCCGCTGAGTTGAGCAGGGAGCAGCGTGGAAGCTGAAGCACGAGTAGAGCTGGAAGCAGTTTGGAAACTGTACACACGAGTAGAGCTGGAAGCAGTTTGGAAACTGCACACAGGAGTAGAGCTGGAAGCAGCTTGGAAACTGCACACAGGAGTAGAGCTGGAAGCAGTTTGGAAACTGCACACAGTAGAGCTGGAAGCAGTTTGGAAACTGCACACAGGAGTAGAGCTGGAAGCAGTTTGGAAACTGCACACAGGAGTAGAGCTGGAAGCAGTTTGGAAACTGCACACAGGAGTAGAGCTGGAAGCAGTTTGGAAACTGCACACAGGAGTAGAGCTGGAAGCAGTTTGGAAACTGCACACACCTATAGAAGTTCACTGGGAGTGAGACTTCAAGATCAGGCAACTACCTAAGGCTGCAGGTGCCTTAAGTAGGGAGGGGTGATTGATCCATCAATCACATTAGTGGTCAGGTGTAGTTGTTAAAGGGACCTGCGCATGCCCAGTGCGACAGGATGGCGGACGGCTGCGGTTCCACACAGGTGTGAGCGGGAAAGATTGAGAACCACGTACCAGAGTGGAGGCACTCACACTCCGGTGAGTGACACACTGCTTCAATAAGAGGCATACTGCTGACAACCTTTTTAATAAAACTAAGGGATGTCATTGCAACATGGCTTATCCCGCTTGGACTCTTCACAGGATATGTGATTTCTGATAACGCCACCAATATTGTGAGAGCATTACAGCAGGGTGAATTCCATCACATTCCATGTTTTGCTCACACAATCAATTTGGTGGTAAACACCTTTTTATGATGACAGTGACTGGCAGAAGATGCAGTCTGTAGCCGAAATTTTTTTGGGACATTTTCTGCATTCTGCAACAGCATGTAGGAGATTGCAACAGCTTCAAGAAGAATAGAATTTGCCCTGCCACCAGCTGAAACAAGAGGTGGTAATAAGGTGGAATTCCACCCTTTATATGCTTTAGAGGATGGAGGAGCAGCAGAAAGCCATCCACGCTTACTCAACAAGCCATGACATTGGGAAAGGTGGGAAATGTACATTAATCCAGCCCAGTGGAGAATACTTTCCGTGTTGGGCAAAGTGCTGAAACCATTCGAAGTAGTCACCTGTGAAGTTCAGACACTGCTAGCTTGAGTCCAATGATTCCCCTAAGTAGACTTTTTAAATAGCAGCTCAAAAAATTAAAGAAGGAGATGAAACAAAGCAATTCCACTAAGTGTGTTAGACTTGTAGATTAATTACTTAATTCGCTTTGCCAGGATCCAAGAGTTATCAACATCTTGAAATCGGATCACTACATTTTGACGACTGTGCTTGATCCTATGTTTAAGAGCTGTGTCTTCTATTTCATTCCAACTGACCCAGTGTCACACATTGCACCAGCTACCTTTCATTCTGGTCACTGTTCTTACCTGTCACCCTTGGTGCTCACTCCCTGCATTCACTTGCTGGTCTGAACTAAGCATGCGCACACCTGTTCTTTTTAAAACTTCCTGCATTCTCTTGATTGGCTAATTGCCTCTCAGCTCTGTCTATTTAAAGCACCTGCTTCTCTACTAAGGTGCCAGATCTTCAGGTCTCCTTACCTGTTAGGACGCTGTTCTCTCTGGCGCCCGTCTGCACATCGGTATCCTGTGTTACCTGTTCCATGATCAAGACCAATGGTATTATTACAAGAACCTCGTGCCTCATCATCAGTCCCGTCCATAAGTTATTCACTTTCCAGGGATCTCAGTGCATCAGTTCTCTGCAGTTTACCACCTCTCAGTTGGTATCCTGTGTTAACTGTTCCACAATCAAGACCTGCGGTATTGTTGCAGAAACCTCCTGCCTCATAATCAGTACTGTTCTCAGCTATTCACTTTTTAAAGATCTCAGCACTTCGGTTCACTGCCGCTCACCTGAAGCTCTGCATTTATCGTCCAGCAGTCCTGCTCCACAGTTCCATCTCACTTTGCTCTAATCCCCCTTAGAAGACCGCGACCTGCGGCTAGAGAGCAGCTAAGTCCATATTCCCTTGCGGGGATCCCTGGTCTCTACCTCTCTGGGGGTAAGTCTATCTAGAGTGGGGGTTCGAGGTCTACTCCAAACTTAGGGTTCGTTACACCCAGATCTCAAGAGATGCAATGAGCTCCTGGTGAGCAATTTGACAGCTCAAGGGCTACATGTCTTTTCTTTCAGTTTCTTTGGCGGCTGCTGCTAGGAAAAAACATTCCCAAGAGACCCAGCGGCGATGCAGAGGAGTCAGCACAACATTTTGATCTGGTCTGGTCTGGTCTGGTCTAAAAGAATTGGCCAAAAATCGTGACAGCTCTGCTGTAAAATGAACCACAGATTCAATGAAGAAGTTAATAACAGAAACTTCTGTAATGCTGGATTCCAGCAGTGATGAATTAATATTGTGTGAGGATGATGTACACACTGATGAGGGTGAGGATGAGGTTGAGGATGATGACAGTGTAGATTGCAGGTGCTGGGATCTAGCTGAGAGGGGAGCTAGGTGATGCTGGTATGTTTGTTAATATTTTGGGTAGAATGGCATGTTGACAATTTTGTGTTTTTCTACAGTAAACTTTCCCTTTATTAGAGAGGTATTTTTTTCTTTACCAATGTAAAAGATTGTGTTTTGGATTTCAGTTTCCCTGGCATGAACCCACTATACACTTGAGCATACACTTTAGTAGATGACCTAGAAGGACTAGTATCATCATGACTGGTGCCAGCAGCTGGTTGGCTCTCCTGCTCTTCTGTTGACTAATCATATCCATATCGATGGCACAGAGCAATGGCACTGGAGACTGGAGAGTGACAAAAACACTGAAAACACTGCTACCCCTCCTGTTTCTGTGTGAGTAAAGGCACTGAGCAATGGCACTGGAGACTGCAGAGTAACAAGAATGGTGCTACCCCTCTTGTTTCTGTGTGAGCAATGGTACTGGAAACTGGAGCATGACAAGAAATCTACTACTCCTCTTTTTTCTGTGTGCGAAAAGGCACTGGATCTCTGGTGGATGGAGGTACTTATGGAATCCAAAACCCATGAGAACCGACGACGCGACAATGACATTTTGCCTCAATTCAGATCAGAGGAAGCAGAAAAGTGAGCTGGTCTGCCCCGGTACTCGGATTTGCGATGTTCAGGGGGCAGTTTGGTTTTTAGAAAACTGAGCTGCGCATCTCTATATAGTATACATTCTTTGTATAATATTGTTTAGTAATCTTGTTTCAGCCAGAGATTTGTTGACTTTAAGGACTAATTTTCATATTTTGCAGATGTGCCAGTTTCACTGGGGAAAACATGTTTTCTATGCAAATGAATTGTATATATATTTTTAATTACACATATAGTTTTATTTTGTTAATATATTAGGTTAAATATGTTTCGTGCAAGAAGACAGTTTTTAACTATTTTTGTGCTATGATTGCAAATAACCCCAAACCTTAAATGTGATTATCTTGTTGACCTTAAATAGAGGAATACAGAGAAAGAATACTTACTACACATTTTGATAACGCTTAAGAGTACAACGCAAAGTTAAACATTTATCTTTGAAATGTTGCTGTTTTTTTCTTTATTATATGCTGCATTTGTTCATTGGTACAAAATCCCTTTGCACACAACTTCTAGTTTGGAAATAAATGGAAATGTTTTTATTTGGAACTATTTTTTTACTATTTATGATTTGACATATTTGTTACTACTAAATTGCTTTTTTACTCTGTGTAGACCTTTTTGGGGTGAAAGAAAATCCCGATGTGTCTCTCCTGCACACCATTGTCATTAAAATTAGATCTACTGTTAGGTTTACTATTATCTGGGTCTAATTATAACTTGTATGAAAACTGCCATTAACTGTAATTTAAACTGGATCAACCTTAAAAAAAGAGAGTAAAGAAAACATGGCATTCAGGGGCACTCTGTGATTACTGATTCTAAAGTAAAATTCTTTATTGAGTATATTTAAAATAGGATTCCCAAATTGTCCTGAATGTCACCAGTAGCGAAATAATTAAAAATAAAAACTGATAGTGATACCTGATTTCCATGTTTTCTTTCCTTTCTTTTTTAAGGTATCTTATTTCAATACATGGTTAGGGAAGCACCACCCATGGCTTATGATGGCGGTGTGCTAAATAATCAGCATTTTAGACTAATGGGATTGTGACAGCCTGGTGCGGTGATAAATTTGTTTGCTTAAACTAGATCAACCAGTATTATAGGCCTAGTAGACCATCTACCTTCTATCTTCAGTCACGTCATAAGACACCTGTTCCACCAAATGGGAAGTTATCCTCCTTTAGAACACATCATTCATATTGAAAGCTAGTAAATACAGCTTTCATTGACAGCCAAAGTGAAAACTGTTTCACGTTTGTATCCCTTCCCTGAAGTCCAATCACTATGCTCCTCAAACCCATTCACCCATCTCTTCAGCATGATCATTGCCCACTCAGGGGTATATTTACTAAGCGGTGGTTCCGGTGAACCACCGACTCATCATGTTTTAAAATGACAAGTTTATTAAAAACAAAGCCCTTCGGGTTTTGTATTTAATCAAATTACCGTTTTTTTAAAAAAAATTACAGCAAAGCGCAGCTAATCATCGGTTCTTCGGAACCGCAGCTTAGTAAATATAAATCTCAGTTTTCATCTTCCTCCCAATGTCCCCCTCATCTTTCTCCTCTCCTCCTAAATCAATATGTTCCCATGTCACTATGATCATGTCCCCATCATCTCTCCTTCACACAGCATAAGCATGGCAGGTTTCTTCCTCCCCCCCCCCCCCCACCGATACTCATCCTTCCTTCCCCACTGTAGTTTTTACACTTCCATTTCCCTGCAGTTCTCTTACGTAATAGCTACTCTGTAACAATGTTATGTCTGCAATACAAGAAGAAATGTTGTGAGAATAGGGGCACCCCCTGTGAACTGGCCTTGCAACCCCCTGTACATTTACTTATAGTCTGTAAAAAAATAGTAACATTTTCTTTATCCATCATCTTAAGAAAGGACAGTTACATTTAATTGATAATTAAGTAGATGGGATTTTACCACCTTTAGGCGCCTAGAATAAATTCAAATTCTTATTGTTTTGCACACATCAAAGCCATCAAAACCCCACTCTTCAACCAGAATATCAAAATGCAGCAATTCCACAGGGCTCCCAATCAAACAACCCTGTGCAGCAGCCAGGTTATTTGCAGTATGCCCCCCTCCACTGGAATGACCTCCCTCGCTCTATCCAACTGTCCCCTAATTTATGCACCTTCAACCGAGCACTTAAAACTTCTGTTTCTCATAGCCTACCAGTCATCCACCTAACCTTCTCCACGCTTGTTCTCCTCACCACCCTCTTCCCTTTATGCGCTCCTCTAGCATGTGTTCCCCTCCTCTGACTCCCTGTGGTCTGTTCACCCTACTTTAATATGTTTTGAGCAGTGCCCTCTTCCCTAAATCTCTACTCTGTTTCTCCTCCTCCAACTTCACTGTACTTGCTATGCTTGGAGCCACTGGAGTCTTGGCTTTACTCATTTACTGTTCTGTGCTGTTTTACTCTGTATTGTGAACTGCTTGTGTTATATAGAGTGCTGCAGATACCTTGTGGCATCTTATAAATAAAGGCTAATGATAATAATAATTTATGTGTTTCTTTTGAATTGCATGTATTGTAAGATCCTCTCATCTTATTCTGCGCCTATACTTTTGACGCAAATGTTTCAATCTGTAAATGATACCCTATATGCATATTAAATGAGTACATTTTATTAACAGATGCTGGGAAGTTTGTTCTCTTTTTCTTTTTGTCTACAAATCTGTTGCTTTAATGGACAGATATCTCTCTTTTTTTATGTGAACCTATAACATGATTGAAAACATAAGAGAAGCCCTGCAAAATCATAGACATGTAAACATGTTAATAAAAAATAGTTTATATATCTAGACATTTATTCCAGACAGAACAATTAATTAGTGAATATTATTTCCTCAGGGAAAAACAATTGAGATCAAATATGTATACATATTACTTCAACAGTTAGAGTAGAGTTATGGTAATGAATCAAATTCTTTGATATTAAATGCTTGTGGATGTGTTTAATGTGACCTTCCCCAAAGAAGTCTGAATTCTTTTCTTTAATCATTATTTTCTTATAATTCAAAGTCAGGTCTAAATAAAGTGGAATTTTCAAATTTTACAGAGTTTGTATCCATCAGTAATTTGCTGTTGCTCAAGTGATTAATTGAATCAATTGTTAGAGATTTCTATGCGGTCCATACATGTTGCTAATCTGGCCTTATGACAGTATTTGGTTGTAACATAACATTATTATGTCATGTGACAATACTCACATGTCACTGGCAATGTTAACATTTTTGGAAACCAGTTTTGCAAACTATTGTAGACGTACTGTGACAGGACACATAGCAGATTTTTCTTATCACTTGTATACTCTTCTGTCACTACAGATATAATTGTGTTGAGGGACCATCACACTTGTGTTACATTATATTCATACTTGCTCATTTGCATTTCTGTTCACTTTCTATATGGCACTTTTGCGTCCCACAGGTAAATATTTCAGAGAATGATAATAGTTTTTTTATTTAAAAATGTATACTTTATATGCAACATTTTATCCAAAAATAGACATAAAGACATTATATTTGAGTGTACTGCATCGCAGTGCAACTGTAACACAAATCGGTCAAACTTTATAGCACAACACAAGACATATGGTTTACATTATGAAATTCTACACTATACATCAATTACTGCACTATTTATTCATCACTTAAGAAAGACAACTGTTCCAACAAAGAGTAATGGGTGTGAGGGAAGGTAGATGAACAGGGTAAGGGTAGGGTAAATACAAAGCTTTATTGATAGACAGACACATATAAGGGAAAGGTGCATAAATAGGGCAAGACAAACAACAATGTTTAAGCAGTGTGATGAGGGGATGTAAAAGTGGGAGAATCACAGGCCCAAGGATTTATTGACATACAGCTACATATAGAGGGAAGGTAAGATGTTTATTCCGCTTCTTCTTCAAGACTGTCCTTGATGGACTAACATTTTAACATCTGTGGATCAGCCAGTGACAGTCTTGGATAGGCGTTTCATGTCCTTAACACAATTCATAGGATGCCAGGCCCTATAATTGTGATTGCCAGGAAATAAAACCATATAGTACTGACTCATATGATAGTCAGTTCCTGAGCACACTGACTGTGCAGGGGCACAATCACAGTGTCATTATCATCATCACCGTTTATTTATATAGTGCCACTAATTCCGCAGCGCTGTACAGAGAATTCATTCACATCAGTCCCTGCCCCATTGGAGCTTACTGTCTAAATTTCCTAACATACACACAGACAGAGAGAGAGAGACTAGGGTCAATTTGATAGCAGCCAATTAACCTACTTATATGTTTTTGGAGTGTGGGAGGAAACCGGAGCACCCGGAGGAAACCCACGCAAACACGGGGAGAACATACAAACGCCACACAGATAAGGCCATGGTCGGGAATTGAACTCATGACCCCAGTGGTGTAAGGCAGAAGTGCTAACCACTTAGCCACCGTGCTGCACGGTACATGCACAGGTTCCAGGAGTGCATGACATGCATGTCAGGTCTTAGTGTCTGTTAGTGAGCCAATTTAAGGTCACATTCTTCCAAACAAACTGCTGCAGCAGCAGGCAGCCCTGGAATAGCTTTCATTTTGTCCTTAGCGCTGGCAAATTTGTGGATTGTCTTTGGTTTCCACTTGTCTGGCTTAACTCCCTCCAGTTGGTGCTCCCTCACAAATTTAATATGTAAAACCAGGGACTGTCCCAGTTGTAAAGGAAGGAGTTGTCCCACTTATCCCAGCCAAAGCACCTCCAAAGAGTCTGGAGAATAAAGTGAGACATGGAGTTTCCTGCAGATATGTTGTTTCTTTTACAAAGAGTCCTGTGGATGCAGTTACAAATGAAGAAGGCTTGCAGCAGATATCTCTTTTCCACCTTGGAGGGGCTCCTTTTACCAGAGTTGTACAAAAAAGATATACATTCATCAGGCGCTCCCTTTAGGAACATTGAAACACAGAATCTTCTCTTAAAATGAAATGCCAGACAGATGGCAAGTTCTTAGTCTTATGCTTGATCACTGTGTATATCTATAAAAACACACTTGCAAACATACAACCTATCATGGTGTAGTATGTAAAATACAGTCTCAAAAAAAGACCGCAAAAAAAAAAGCAATATAAATAGTGTCTCTATTGGTCACCACCGTGCAAGAAAAATGGTGATCTTTAAAGTAAAACACCAGTGTTCTCCATGCACTTGTCACACACTTATGGGTATATGAAATTACAGAATATGGCTTACAGAAATCCTGATCTTTCCAAGCCATAAAGTACTGCATTCATCAGACATACCGCAGGATCCCATAGGAATCAATGGAACTCAGGAAAAGAGAGATAGAAGACGCCCATCTGTGGCTGCACCCTCCAACTCCGTGCTTCAGGTCCAGTAAATCTATTCCAATGCGTTTCAACTTGCATCAAGTCTTTTTCAAGGTTGAATAAATCTACTCCAAATGAACACTTTATATAGCGACCTCCTACACCAACCGCCTATCATCATTTAGCTCCTATACAAACAAGGCTTGGATTCTCCACATCCCGGAAGTGATGCAGAGTCTTTCCAGAATTGACCTTTGCTCCTCAAGCTCGGCCGAAGTCCTTGTAGTTCTTCCAGCCATTCACCAACATCGAACTGTAAATGTCAAGGTGCATCAGGTTAGCATATGAACAAACCATTCCATCCAACCAAATCTCTGCAGTGGCTATAAATAAGCTCATATGAAACATGATCAAAGGCCTTCTCCAAGGTCGACCAGTGCTGCAATTATGCGGTAATCAATGATGTAGTGGACCCTGTCCCTGAGAAGGGCAAGACATTTCTGTAATTATGCAGCCAGGTTTTGTCCGGGAGAGCTATTTGTTTGATGGCAGACTTTCGTCGGTTGGCTAGTAACTTGGTGAGGATCTTGTAGTCCACAATGAGGAAGGAAATGGGAAATCAATTTTTAAGATCACATGGAAGATTTTTTACCCTCCTGATGTCTCTGCTGCTTCCTCTTAGCTAGCTTGGGCTGCAGGGTAGAAGCTAGTCCAACAACGGGCAGTAAACTTGCTGCTGCTGGGAAATATGCTCTTTGCTATCTGGGGTCAGTCCTGTAGATGTGGTTTGTCAGACCAAAGAAGCTGTAAGTCATCTCATGGGGGCAATCCTTGGTCTCATGTCCTGCCACTCTGCAATGTCTGCAGGTTGAGTCCTTGCAGTTATTCCACATATGGTCAGGCAACCACAGTTCCTGAAGTTCCATGACTGGTTATCATAGGGAAGAAAAGCTTTGTTACAGGTACTGGAGGCCATCCATGTTCTTGTCATCTTTTCTTAACAATGAGGGGCCAATTACCAGTCTAGAAGCCATTTCCTTCCAGGATCTTGAAAGGGACCTTGATCACTGTGCAAAACCGGCTCAGAATGATAGCAATGTCTTTGCCAGGTGCGTTCTCCATTGAAACCACCACCTCCTCTATTTGGATAGGGCATTTGCTCATAAAGTGAGAAATAAGGGATTAGGACCTTGACGTTTTTATCACTTACCAATACCACTTGCAGATTGCAATAGAGGAAAAGGTAATTACCCCTTCAGGTAATTCTGTATGCTGACATTTTCAGCCTTGCAGAAACCTTGATCGATGACCATCTTCTTGCCAAAGGTCTCAACTGTCATATATGGCACACTTCCTTCCACCTCCTTCAGCTCCAACACGCTGGTCTGTTGCATCCAGCGTTGCAGTCCTCTGGTGAGCTCCTGCCTGGACTTCCCTTGTTTTAAGGCTTGAAAGGTGGTGGAGGTGGAGGCTCAGGGGTCAAGGAGACACTTGGCGGTCCTCATTTTTCCTTCTGCCTTCCTCGGGGCAGCGGCTGTAGTGGAGGTTGGAGCAGGAGCTCATTTGGCTGTGGTTAACATCTCAGCTTTTTTTCCTGGAGTGGGAGGGAAATCACTTCTTGGCCAGCAGAGCTATTGAGATTCTTTTCCCGGTGGATAGTACTATGCAGATTTCCTCTCAGTAGGCTTCAGTCTAGCAGTGCATTGATCTACTTCCAAGTTTTTCCTCCTAGCAATCTTCTTGCGTCTTCAGCGTTTGCACCAGTATGTTTATATCAATTTTGCTAGTCCCTGCAAGGACTGTAGTGTAAAGATACTACACTTGATGTGACTTCAATGTGTACACTCTTCGTGTGACGTAGCTTAAGTTTCATGATGGAATGTCTAAAGTAATCACCATTTCTCAATGATTGTGAGTAGTGTAGTGTTTATTATATAGACACTGGTCAGTACAATAAATAAAGCTATAAAACAGTCAGTAAAGACATATGTCGTGAAAGCAATCATGTTGCAAGTACCTTTATTAGATATTCCAAAACTCTATGGACATTAAAAAAGATAATTATTTGAAAAATATATACAATGGGTAAATTGCATGAAGATAGCTGCCTGCCTTGCTAGTATTCTCTCCAATTTGTGTTAATGCAGTTATGGATTTTCTACGGATGTCGAGACAAATTTAGCAATGTAAAGTGACATCTACCTGGAAATATTTCTTGTGTTCAGACACCTTAGGGATAGACTTTATTTTTAATTCCAAGAAAAATAATGATGTTGTAATGTGCTGACATTTATCTATACCCAATATTTTTTTTGAGCTGGACTTATCCTGGGCATAAATCAGGGAAACTTGTAGCAGGTTCAGCAGACAGTATTTAGAATATACGTAAAAAAATATTCTACATTTCTATACAAATGTATTATTAATGACTGAGCGTAATATATTGTATTAAAATTCCTGCAAATTGCCAGTGCAACAAATTAAGGGTTAAATATGCCAATCAAGCAAACAATTACCTTTTAATTAAATTTGATCTGACAATTCCACTGAAGCATTGATTGGAAGTCAACCAAATACTGCACTTGATACACGAACAACATGATGATCATGTAAATGCTTCTAGATCTAGCCCATCTTTTCTTTGGTTTAAATTAAGTTAAAATAACTTAAACATGTTTAATGTCAGACCTTTACAGTAGAAACAATGCTCAACTATACCTTATATTACCATTTACATTAGCAATAATGGACAGTGCCATTTTTACACTGTGTTTTACATTTGCATTGCCAAGTGGGTTGTACTAAAGTCACTTTATCAATAGTTTTGAAATTGATAAAAATTGTTCTGTTAATTTTTAAGAGACAAGTTTTAAAAAATGTAGCTTGTCTAAATGTAGCTTAGAGAATACAGCATTTTTAAATAAATATAAACAAGTGGATTTTTATAAACCTGATTGGTTAGTAAGGATATCATGTGTTGCATGAGGATTGGACCAGTGGAGGTCAAAGCACACAAGTGAAACGTGTGTCAGCAGTATAATAAGCAATAATATTCAGAGCATGGCTTAACAACCATTCTGTTCAGATGTGTGCTGGCTTAGTTCCAGAGGTCAGAGCAAGTATTTTATAAACACATGAGGTCTTCCTCAAGGACTCTTGAGAAAGATCTCATGTGAAGGTTGAAACGTGTTGGATGTGGAGGTTCTTTCTCCTAGAGCATACTTGCCAACTCTCCTGGAATGTCCAGGAGACTCCCGAAATCTGGATCTGCCTCCCGGACTCCTGAGAGCAGGCAAGTCTCCCGCATCCGGCAAATAAAGCGATTCGCTGTGAATCTCGTCATTTTGGCCCCGCCCCCGTATGAAAATATAATTTCTGGCTCGGGGCCAAAATAACACGATTCACTGCACCCCGCCCCCTCCCGCCCTCTAGTGTTGCCCCCTGTCCGGGATCTCTCGGACTTCAGTGCCTAAAAGTAGGCAAGTATTGTATGACATATATGAATACCACTACCAGGATTTGCCATCTGGATTTCTCAACATTGCAATCATACCGGGAATCCCAAAGCTTTATACCATGTGCAAATTCATCTCCATCTGGAATTCATCCATATTCTGACCTGCCCTAGGACAATACCAAGTTTTACGTTTTATATTTTTATTGTGTATATTAAAGCTGAAGTTTTGCAATACCACACTGGATATCTATTTTTTCCTTTTTATGCTTAATCACCTATTGGTGAGATATTTACCATCAAACAACTGGAAACTGGTTGCTGAATAATTTTAGATACAACGCTCTCAATAATTCTACTGTCTGTAAGTTTACACACAATGGGAGTCTGAAGGTAAAGGTGAGAATCACAAATCATGGGATTAAGGAGGGGTTTAATAAACACAGAAATATATTGTTTTTGTAAGTGCACTCCCTATAGGCGGAAGAAGTCAAATGAATATTTGGAATATCTTCACTACAATAATTAAACTATTTGGAGTGGAATATTTTATGTTTATATACAGTATCACGCTATGTTTATGTTTCTTTTTACACATGTTTATCATTATGAAAAATCATTTTGAATGAATCACAACATAAAAGAAGAGGATAGATCTTCATCACAAAATATAAGAATTTCATTTTAGTTGGATTTTTTACACATCTGGATTATATATATTTACACTATTTGTATTTGATTTATGGTCAGTAGTATTTGAGATTGTTTTATTCACTACTACTTTTGGTTGGAACCTGGTCTGTGTTATTGCAGAGAGGTCCAGTTTCCTGAAACATATCTGAAACAGAGAGAGGAGGGGTGACAGTTTTCTTAAAATTTCTCCAGTGACATTCTACTGAGTTATAGCTCACACAGAAACAGGAGAGGTCCATTGCTCCATTGCTAATTGTCATTGCTGAAATAGAAATAATAGGGCTGTCAGTGTTCTTCAAAATCTACAGTCACATTGTACTTTGCCATAGCTCACCCAGAAATAGGAGAGGTGTCAGTGTTTAGTACTGAAACAGAAATTCAAATATTAGGGCTGGAAGTGTTTTTAAAAGTCTTTAGTGACATTTTTCTGTGTCATAGCTCACCCAGAAACAGCAGAGGTGGCAGTGTTCAGTGCTGAAAGCAAAATTGTAATAATAGGGCTGGCAGTGTAATTAATAATCTTCAGTGACATTTTACTGTGCCATAGCTCATACAGAAACAGGAGGGTTGGCAGTGTCTTTGTCACTCTCCAGTCTTCAGTCACATTGTACATGTCACTCTCCAGTCTTCAGTAACATTGTTCTTGTCACTCTCCAGTCTCAGTGCCGTTGGACACACAGAGACAGAGGTAGCAGTGTTCTTGTCACTCTCCAGTCTTCCGTCACATTGTTCTGGTCACTCTCTAGTCATGATGATACTAATCTCTTTACAACATGTGCTAAAGCCTATGTTCAAGTGCATAGTGGTTTTAAGTCAGGGAAACAAAAATGTAAAAAAGTCTTGTTGTAAAGAAAAAAACACCTTTCTAAATAAGGTGTAAGTTTATTGTAGAAAAACGTGGAATTTGTAGTTCATTTTACGATGCAGCTGTCACAATTTTTGGGCAATTCTTTTACACCAGACCAAATGTGAAAATGTTGTGCTGACTCATCTGCATCACCACTGGGTGTTTTGGGAAAGCTACGTTTTTTTTCTAGCAGCAGTTGCCAAAGAAACTGATGGAGGATGAGTCGTCATGTCATGTACCACTTGAGCTGTCATCTTGCTGACCAAGAGCTCATTGCATCTCTTGAGATCTGGGTCAGCTGGAAAGAAAGAGAGACATAGCTCCTTAACTTAGGATCATGCACAGTTGCCAACAATGTAGTGATATGATTTTAAGATGTTGATAACTCTTGAATCCTGGCGAAACTAATAAAGTACTTGATCTACAAGTCCTACATAGTTAGCGGAATTGCTTAGTTTCATCTCCTCTTTCAATTTCTCTAGCTGCTTTTTCAAAAGTCTAATTAGGGGAATCACTTGACTCAAGCTAGCAGTGTGTGAACTCTCTTCACAGGTAACTACTGAGAGTGGTTTCAGCACCCTGCACAACACGGAAAGTATTCTCCACTACGCTGGACTAAAGTACATTCCCTCTCAAATTCGATTCTTCTTGCAGCAGCTGCAATCTCCTACATACTGTTGCAGAATGTCGAAAATGGCCCAAATAATTTCTGGACACAGACATCATCTCCTGCTTGTCACTGTCATTTTTCAAAAAGCTCGGTACCACCAAGTTGATTGTGTGAGAAAAACAGGGATTGTGATGGAATTTTCCCCACTGTAATGCTCTCACAATATTGGTGGCACTATCACAAATGACATATCCTGCGGAGAGTCCAAGCTGAATAAGCCATGTTGCAATGCCATCCCTTAGTTATTCAAACAGGTTGTGATCGGTCCCCAGTAACAACGGCATGTTGTTACTACGTCATTTTCAATTGCAACTTGTGTCTGGCTATTTTTAAAGTGGCAATGCCGTTTGTCATCCCACCTATTACACTTAAGCCTTAGTTTAATAGTTAGGTGGAATGACAAATGACATTGCCACTTTAAAAATAGTCAGACACAAGTCGCAATTGAAAATGACGTAGTAACAACATGCTGTTGTTACTGGGGATCGTGATTTCTTATCAGACTGCTGCCCACTTGATCTGTCATTCAGATCAAGTGGGCGGTCAATCCTCCTTTCTTGTAAGTCGGCTAAGTCATTTTCGTTTGGGTACCATCGTGGTAGTCACTGTCGGTGTTATTAGCACCGTTAATGTGACTACCACCACTCCATTCTGCCTCCATCAACTGAAATGCAGCATACATGCAGTGGCAAGAATGCACAAGATTCCCTGGAAAAGCCGTTCTCCAACAAACCCACAGCTGGAAACACTTGTTGGGCTGTTTTTGTACGTATCAATATTAAGTGTAGGCTGTGATTTTTTTAAATCTCGCCACTCACAACCACCTCTTTAGTTTTTGACATTTTGATGGCGGTTTTGCAACGGTTTTACAAACCCCAGATTAGTAAATCTGGCGGTATATATGTTCTGCATTGTAAAAATCGGGATTGTGATTTGTAAAGTGGTGGTTTTCAAAAATGTCAATTCTTGCTGTTTTGATGGCGGTTTGGACTTTCGTAAATTCAGGATTCATTCTGCAGCATGTAGACCGGTGGTAGTCATTTAATCAGTAATTTAACTGTCGACACAGTTTTAAATTACAAAAATATACCAACTAACATAACAGCGACAAGTTAAAAATATGTACTTACCATATAACAGACAGACACTCTTTCCATCAGCTTTAATTACCTCCACATGTCAAATGCGACTTTCACCAATATCTACAGTAACAAATCATGTCAGTTGTAATTGCCAGACTGAAAACGGCAATTTTTAAAGCAGCAATGTCCAGACCCACTGCTTTTATAATGTAATCCAGGCAGGTATTTAATTAATCAAAGATACAATACAGTGGGGGAGGGTGGGGGTTACGCCATCTAGTTGGGGAAATTACAAGGCTCTTTCATTCCTATTACATAAAGTTATATAATATATATACTTTTTCACTCAGGAAGAATTACAATCTGGAAAACAAAAAATAATTGCCTACATTAATGACTGTGACTTCCTAAGATGTTGGAAGAGGTACAGATATCTCTTGGACAACCGTTTACTACTCAAGAAATGGAACAAGACATTAAGGCATCTCCCCTTGGTAAGCGCCCTGTTGCTGTTGGGTACTTCATCTCCTATTATAGAACATTTGAGACAAATCAGTCTCTCTCATGCTCCAAGTTTTCAATGAGGTCTCCTCTCATTGAGGTCTCATTTTTCTAAGCAATCCCGGGAAGCGCATATCAATGTTATCCTAAACAAAAGGAAGGACACCTCTCAGTGCTCTAGCTACAGACTCAAATCTTTCCTTAATATCAATATTAAGCTTTATGTGAAATTAATTGCCAACAGGTTGAAACCTTTCCTACCAGACCTTGCTTACAGCAATCAGGAGGGTTTTGTCCCAGATCATGAAGCCTGTGACAACACCATGAAGGTCATAGATCTTATCCAACATATATTGTATAATAAGGCCCAGGCCCTGCTTTTATCAACTGATGCACAAAAGCCCTTTGATCGGATGAACTGGCAATTCATGACTGGGGTTCTAGAGCACATGGACTTTGGGCCTTCCCATATTCAAATAACCATAGCATTATATAGATCACCATCCACCAGAATAAGGCTCAATGGTTTTCTTTTAGACCCAATCCATATCTCCAATGGTACAAGACAGAGCTGATCCTTGTCACCTTTGATTTTTGTATTATGTATGTAAACCCTTGCCAAATCCATTTGTTTTAACTCTGAAATTTAGGGCCTGCACTTGGATTCTGAGGAATTTAAATTAGCTTTGTTCAAGGATGAGCTGCTTACCATCAGACCTGCTACACTGCCAATTTATGTGGATGAATTTAAGAAATATGGGTATCGTTCCAACTTTAAAATAAATTACGCTAATCAGTGTCCCTTGGCTTAAATATCCCTGAGAGGATGGCTTCAAGTCTCCAATCCATCTTTCTTCTCTTTTGACATCCCTCTCAGATTTCATACCTGGGTATTATTGAGTATTATTATATTATCCTAAGATATTTGCAAGTTATTTGACCTAAAACTTGTGCCTTTCCTAGACAAAGTGTCAGGCACCGTCCCTGCACTGTGCATAAGTGCTGGGGAAGGACGCCTGTCTCTCCTGGCTCAGTACGTCTCGTTGCCCAGCAACGGGATTCACTTCCGGTTTTCACCATGCGCGCATGCACCAAAATCATCCACTACCTATCAGGGGCAATGTTTAGCTTTATATGGCACCTATTCCCACCTGTCTGTGCCATAGTATTGGTTTCACCAACTCGAGCGTGCTATGTCCTGCTTCCCTGCTCCTATTATTATCCATTGGTTCCTGACTCCTGGCTTGTGCCTGACTTCTCTCTCTCTGCCCTGCGTTTGGCTCCGTTTGATTACCTGGATTCTTACGTCTGCTCGTTTCTGACCTTCCCTCTGGATCACCCCTTTGTACTGTGCTACCGATTGGCATCTGATCCGGACTGTAAGGCCATTCCTGCTCTCTCCCGCTGCACTATTAACTAGCTCGGAGAACCATGACCTGCGCACCTCATGCAGCCAAGTTCAAACCTCCTTGCGGAGGTCCCTGGTGAAGACCGGGGGTCCATTAGACTCAGGATTGACACTTCCTCCTATGAGCAGCTGCATTTGGGATCTTGTGAAAAAACATTAACTATTTATGTACAACGCACAACATAGCGCTCGAGACCTCGTTTTATGTCAATTGTGGAGACACGGTTCAAAATTCTGTCTTACAAGACACTTAATCAGCTACATATATTTTCACCTGTTATTTCTGCTTCCTGCTGCAGGTGCAACTCATTTACATCAACCTTCTTTCACATATGGTGGGAGTGCCCAAAAGCATATTGTAAAACAGTGTATAACCTCTCAAAGGAAATAACAGGGTCCAAAAGACCCACAGTTTTGGCTCCTTCCTCTTCCCAGTTCCTCTCTCTCCAATTACAAGAAGTCCCTTTTGAAACAAATAATGCAGCTAAAGAAACTTATCCCAGCACGCTGAAAATCACCATCACCTTAATTAATGTATATAATTCAAGATTTGTCTTTGCTCATTCCGGAATAGTAATATTTGATCTCACCAGAATGCATATTGAGATTCCACTTTACCTCCACGCTCACACAATCCCTTACCCCCCTGCTCCCTTTTACCCTAAATATCCCTCATTCAAAAAAACCCAGTCATTCCAATGTTGTATATAATTCGATAATTATATACAAAAAGGGTCTATAATTTACATGTAGTCAGTATTATTAGGTCAACAATTCAAATGTGGACAGTATTTTTAGGTTGACAATAATATCCCTAACTCTATCCCTAACCCTAACCATATAATACTGTCTACATTTGTATTGTCGACCTAATAATACTGTCGACTATGTAAATTGTTGACTTAAGGTTGTCGAATATCTCAATGTCTACCAAATTAATGTATAGCCATCAACTGCACACTATATAGTTCAGATGTCTATATTATATATACTATAAGATGCTATTACAAGAATCAATAGCCACTGCTTGCCTACTCTTCATTTTCTGACACCCAATTCTAGCAGACTGATTTCTAAATAAGCTGAAGTAACATCACAGCTATTGCAATATAAAGTGCCTCTTTCACCTAGTCCAACCCTCTACAAGCAATTTTCTTAGCACAGAAGTGCAGCAAACATCCGAACCACATGCTATCACTTCTAAAACGGCCGATGAGGACAGGGAGGGGGGGGCTATATGTAGAATATATTGATCCAAAACTTGCAAGATCCATCATTTTAGTGGAAATGATGATTCATTTCGATTTCAGATTTGAATTTGGTGTGCAAAACCAAGTTATGGCTCAGTTCCACTTGGAACACTAAAATTAGGCTGTCAGATTTATCCAAATCTGAACCACTTATCTCTACTTAAGACAAAAATGAGACTCAAACAAACAATATTTTACGAGAAATAGTGAAAGTCTAAATTAAGACCGGATTGGTACTAGAAGGTAAAGTAATAAGGCAGTTCTTTGAAAATGCAGTGGGTTTTTATATTTTCCATGTGTAGTTTTCTCTACTAAAATGTAGACTGTGACCAAGCACCCATATATGCGCTATGTGGACAAATAAATACATTTTCACAGTAATAAAAAGCATTGCACATTCTGCTCTTGCATGAATGATCCTCTGGTCAATTGCTCAATTCTCCATTATGATGGGGCAGTTAATACTGCAATTGGCCCAGGCTAGCACACTGGTTGTCTCCCAGCTTTAGTGGGAGACTGTCCAGGCTGTCTAGTGCTGGGATTGGGTAAGTAATTTGGAAGAGGGTGGAACATGCTGCCTCTATTTATATACATACATACATGTATGGAGCATCTCCTATTCATTTCTAAATTCATAGTAACCATGTATCACATTTATATGCAATTTCACATGCGGTTTGCACTTGCTTTTTTAATGCAAATATGATGTCAGTGGGTAACCGGACTTAATATTATGTTATAATATTTCTCAGTTATATTATGATTAGTAATACTTCTATAAAATGGAATTGTTCTTAAAAGTTCTGTGTTCATGTTCTCTATGGATGTAATAATTAAAACATTTTGATATCATTAGTTTATCTATCTAGTAGTATCTAACCAAACAATAAGCAATAGCATATGCCACAAATATTCGTGAAGATATTTAAATAGCGAATACTAGCGTTCATTTTTAAAAAATGTATTTTACGAAAACAAAATGTTACATCAAAAATAGTTAAATGAAACGTACACAAATGTTTTGCTTTTTGATTAATTGAATTATCCAATCTTTTCTATAGGATATGTTATACTTTAGAGCATTCCTCAGTCACGCAATGCTAGTGTTGATCTTTATTTCAGAGATTTAATGCGACAAACTCTATTACGTGAGTTAGAAAACTGAGAAATAATCCCCACCTACTCTAGTTCAGCAGAAGGGGATTATCAGGTAGCTACCCAATTACTGCAGAATGCTAAGGCTTTAAAAGTCAGGGTGGAAGGGTTAAAGGTGTGAGCAGTGGAAATCTAGTCTCCCTGGGAGTCGTGCCAGTGGGACATTAAGGGAAATCAATCCTGCTTCGACACAGAGTACCTTAGCAACACATTCAATGCAATTGATGACACAATGCTTCTGCTCATCTCCCTCCCCGTCACTTCTGAAAGTAGCTATGCAATAATTATAGATAGCTATATTTATACTGCTTAGCATAATATAGATTACTTTATTTCCTTTGTATTTAAATGTATTTTACATGGTTTAAATTAGAGCATTTCAAAATTGCAGAATTTGTTCTGGAATAGAATTTTGTGTAGATTAATAAATTAAATATATCGTACAACGATATACTCTCCTACTCTGTCGCTGCGAAGGTTGTTATTTTTCTGTATCTGCAGATATGAGGCCCTCTGGGAAGTTGTTAATCTTATACAGATATACAAAATGCACTTTTAAGTTGTTGCACATCATAAATAGGAAGTGATATGGTTGCAGAGAGTATTGGTGCATATGTGTTTTGATACTAATACAGTCCTACTTATTTTGATGTCCACATCGATACGTTGTTTATTCATAGTTTGCTTGTAGTGGACTTCACACTGTATCTTTCAAGCTCTTAACGTATTAGTATTGTTACTGTAATGGTTTTTAATATATGTATAGCTATGCAAGCATTTTACTATGCAAATTTATTTTATGTGACCAAATGACATAATTATATTAAATAGCATACTTTTTGTTATACCTTTTATATTATCTGTATTTAAAGTATATTTGACAAAGTATGCAGTGTCCAATTATTTTTACAATGTGTACATACAAGTTAACATGATTAACAAGACAGATAGGAGGGAAGGTTAAGGAAATGGGTGGGCGCATCTTGGTTGTATTTGAAATAGAAAGAGGGTGAGGTCAACTGATGGAATCCTCATCATAGTATTATGCTTTTCAGCATGGGGTCCATACATTCAAAAATATTTCTTCCTTGTATAGCATAGTGAAATAATGTTTGAGCGTGTAACATTAAAATACAAAGGTTGTAATTAAAATGTTTAAAATAATAGCAGGCTTAACACAGTCTACTGTTTCTCATTCGGTTATTCAGAAGTGGTCAACCTCAAAGGTGAGCTCCCCATTTTCCTAGCAATGTTACAAGATGATAGTGACGTCAAAACCAGGTCACTGTTTAGACTGTTCAGACGATTAGGTGTAGTGACCCTATGCATTTCCTAGTAATGACCTTGTCAGGGATCATGATGATGCAGTCCATAGCTTATGTATATGTAGTCTATTTGGCAATGATTCACTTATCACTCAACTTGAACCTAATTGGTGTGGGGTATAAAATATCAAAATTATTTGATCAACTCAAATCAGTGTGATATTATAACATCAAACTGATTCATAACATAAACGGTGACAAAAAAACAAAGATAACAAATAATCCCATCAAGCAAGTTAGATAAGACAGAAATACAATTAAAGATAAATAAAAATAAACATAATGTTGCATGTCATTTTGTTCCCAATGAAAGATGTAGTTGTCTAATGTCTTATATTTACATTAGAAGAAATATTTTAATGACATGAATCACTTATGTAGCTAGCTTCCATATTAACAGCATAATTAAAAAGAACTGTAACTGAAGACCAGGGGGTAAATGTATCAAGCTGAGAGTTTTCCGGCGAGTTTGAAAAATGGAGATGTTGCCTATAGCAACCAATCAGATTCTAGCTATCATTTTATAGAATGTACTAAATAAATGTTAGCTAGAATCTTATTGGTTTTTCAAACCCGCCGGAAAAATCTCAGCTTGATACATTTACCCCCAGGTTGGATATATTATATGACTTTTCATGCAGTGCAAAGTGTCTGAGTTTCTAAGGAGCAGTTTACTCAGGTTAGACCATATCTAGCAGGCTCTATCCTATTATAAGTTACTGGACAAATGGCAGGTGTCACAACTGGTAAAGTTTTATCTAGCTGATTGTTTAGCTGATTTCTTAGTGGGAGTACTCTTATGAGCCATGGATGGGTCTTATCAAACATTACAAAAAATATGAAAGCTCAAAATTTATATTCAGTCCTCTAGGTGTTACTTTTTCAAGGTGTAAATCCACCTTGTTTCCATTCTATTAATGCTTTTATTGAATTCATACAGTTCTCCAATGCTTTTTAATCAATTTGATCCCCACAAATTTGAG
Organism: Mixophyes fleayi; assembly: GCF_038048845.1. NCBI lineage: Eukaryota > Metazoa > Chordata > Amphibia > Anura > Limnodynastidae > Mixophyes > Mixophyes fleayi. Next base: position 140,398,173 of record NC_134402.1, read on the forward strand.
ATATGAGGTATCATCATGGTGAGTATTGAAATGATTTAACAGCCTGTGACTTTCTAAACCATGTCTTATGTTCCGAATATGTTCGGATATTCTAACTTCTAATTAGTTGTATTGGAGGTAATCCGTGACATAGATTTAGTGGTAGAGGCTCTAGTGATGTTACAGACTATGCATTTGTTACAATAAAAAACCCTTCCTTGTGATTTCTGTGTGTCAGCTTGTTCTCTTGGACTTTGTTTTTGGTAGATTACTTGATACCAATTTTTGTTTAAGATTGGGTGCCCTTCTAAATATAACTTTTGGATCTTTCGGCAAGATTTCTGTTAATACTTCATACTTGTATAGGATATGCCATTTATTTTTCATAATATCTTTGATCTTAAAGGATGATTCTAAATATTGTGTAATAAATGGGATATAAATATCATAATTTACAGGAATATCCCTCTCATTAGTAATAACTGGTGAGCCATATTTTCCTTTTTAATTAAGGCTGAGTGTACCTTATCATTCCTATGCCCATTCACAAAAACTGTGATTTAATCTTTTTCTCTTGTTCTCTAAATGTTTATAGTTGAAAAAAGTTCCTTCTTAGTCTGATGAACTGACCAAGGGGTATATTGGTCAACCAGTTATGATGGTGGATGCTGGTTGCCAAAATAAATCTATTTCAATCTGCTGGCTTAAAGTATGTTTGTGTTTTATTTTGATTATTGGTAATAAAAATTTCTAAATCTAGAAAAATGGTGTGTTCTTTGATCGTGGAGGTGCTAAATTCCAGGTTCCTGTCATTTATATCAGTGCTTTTAATGAACTCTATTAAGGAATTGTCATCATCCCTTCACACAAAGATGATATAATCTATATACCTAACACTCCTGTGTGTAATGTTTACCACTAGCATCCCAATGAACCTGTATAGCCACATAAACTATAGCAGCCCCTATTTCCCATAGAGTGCTGTGTGCTTACATTGCTCAGTTGCCCCCAGGTCTTATGAGCAATTGTTAACGTTTATATATGGATAGATGTAAACAGAGAATATAAGAGACCAACCCCATAAAATGTAAATTAATATAATAACCTAAGCCTACTAGGATTAGGAGAAAAAACAGTAAACAGATCCTATAGAAAAATGGAGTAGGCGGCTTGCAAGATAGTGAAAGTCACAAACTGAGTAGGGATCATTGGTAACAAGCAGAGGTCAGTACGGGCGGCAAACAGGATGAAAGGTAACAATCAGAAGTCAATATGGACAGGATAACTAGTAACAAGCAGAGATCAGAGCAGGTGGCAGACAAAGATGGTCAAAATGAGAAGGGTCAATGATTTACCATGATTTGAAGTAATGTAGATTCCTAGATATTTGTTTTATCAGCTACCATCTAAAGTTGAAGCTCACTTTTTGGGCTTGTGCATCATGTTGATGTAGATATAGGAGCTTTCTTCTGAAGAAAAATGTATTTTGTAGCTGCAAGGTTGGAAGTAACTGTCTATAATTTTGTATGGGAGGGAGGTTATAGGCAGTAAGAGAGTCAGTCAAATGTTATGAGCGAATAATGAGAGCTTGTATTCCTGTTAATAAACCCCAATTTCATGTTTGTCCATAGAGACCCACACCATCGCTGCCAGTCTGAATCCTTTGGAGTGTCTCTGCTTCAGGTTTACTTTGTGCAGGTCTTCCAGATCTTGAAGTTGTTTAGTTAATTGTGTAAATCGAATATAATTTGTACTATCTGGCTAAGCAATCAGTGTCTCTCAAAGGATCAAACAATAGGTGCAGTATAAGAAAAAATTTTAATGCCATAGAGAACATTTTGCCTAGACTAGTGTTTAAAACTGAAATAAAATCCCCTGCTACTATGAATTAGTCTTTTCTAACAAGAGTTAGTTTTCAATCAGTTCTATTGCAGAAGGCAACCAGTGTGCAAATAAGGTTGATAAACTTACCTAAAAATATAAGAAATCTACAATCTTTATCTTTCTATGCTTCAATTGCCTGAAAGGTTATGTCTCTTGCTAGCAGAATTGCCCTCCATATTTTATCTTTTCATGTTGCATACATTGAAAGTCAATGGGAAGTTTGAAGATCTAGGTTTTGGGTGTAATGAATGCTTGTAGTAACAGGTACATGACATTTAGAAAGCCCCAACTGAGAAAATGGTAAATTTTAGATATAAAAATCATTGATTTATTTGTTTGTTAGTTTGTCTGTTCGGTTATGCATATTGGCACTCCTGCACCGATTGGGATGAAACCAACATGAGGTGGTCTAGTTGGATCCTGACCATGTTTTGAGGGGGTTAGGGTCCTGGTCAGACCTCCCTCTGGTGAACACTGGGCAGATTTTTGACCCATTCTGTGCTTTCCACTGGATGAATTTAGATGACATTTAATATAAAAACAAAAGCCACATTCATGGGTGTGTTGGAAGAGCTGATAATCTGCTAATTATTTTTAAAAGCTTGACAATTACATCCATCTCATTGATAACGTAATAACTTGAAGATATAAACCTGGGCAATGCCGGGTAATTTAGGTAGTGGTACATATGTGTGTTCCAGGTTTAATTTATGTCTTTTAAATTCCAGTAAATTTGTGGGCATGTCGGAAAGACTTCTTTCCAATATGTTCGGTTCACATATGAGCTGATTTAAAGGTTCCTGGAGTGAATGGGGGCGAGAAGGAGGCCCTCCTGTCTTTTCTCCCAATTCAAATTTTCTGGTCTCCTAACCATATAATAGCCTGATTAACAGGCTGCAGCCCTGAGGCCTAAATAAAAGGGTGTGACAGTCTGTTGTCTGTGTCTTACTACCTGGAGAAAGAAGTGGGGACATTTTTTGCCCCTACAATTATTTTGTGTGTGTGCTGTATACTAGATCCCCCACATATAGTGTAAGGATTCATGTTTCTTAGAACCGTGCAGGCTAGAATTCATTTTGTTGTTTTCATTAGTTTGCTATCCAATAAAACTAGCTGCAAGCTTACTGTCTGCTAATATAGTAATATATATATATATATATAGTGGGCTGGTATATGGTAGTATTACACACCGCCACTTCTCCTACTGTATGATGGAGAAGCTATCAAATTCTGTTTACTAACATTTTCCACATCGCCATTTCTAAATTTCCACTTCAACCAAAATATATGTAGTTATATATTACTCGCTTAATTGTCTGATGAAAAAAACACCTCTTTCTGAGCATGTATCCATTGTCCTCAAGTAAAGAATATTTCCCTCAGGATGAGTATCAATTGCAATCTATAGTATTAAGTTGACGTCCAAACCTATTGTACATTTAACAGTGACCATGCTTATTGAACCAAGGATTATAGTTACTCTTAACACAGCCTGCACAAAGAATGTTTTAACAGAAAGGATAACTGTTCTATGTATGTCTCTGCAGATAATTCCCTTTCATTAAATTCACAGGTGTATATCTCACTGCAAAATAACTGTATCTTATATAGAGCATGTATGGCAGGCCTAAGTTTAATAGGTAAGGTTTCTACAGTTGATGGACTTATTTCTTAGAATCTTCAACACGTTTTGCTGCAATTGCTATTTCGCAATTTTATCAGTTGAGTTCTAGCTAGAGCATTAAGAAAGTTATTGCGCAATAGTATAAATCTTGGGTAAAATATCCCAAAATTTGTGGCTTCTTTAAGTGACAAAAGAGAATAAGAGAAAGAATCTGCCAAGATCTACCAGCTTGATGGCAGAAAGTTATTCATAGGCAATCTATGGTAATCTTAAACCCTACTTGGTCCTTTAATCTTTGTAAGGATATCCTTATGTCTATCCCAAGCATGTTTAAATTGCTCTAATGTGTTAGCCTCTACCACCTCTGATGGGATCTATTCCACTAATCTACTACCTTTTCTGTGAAGTAGTTTTTCCTCAGATTTCTTTTGAATCTACTTCCCTCCAGTTTCAGTGCATATCCTCGTGTACTAATATTTCTCTTCCTTTGAATAGTGTTTCCCTCCTATACCATGTTAAAACCCTTGATGTATTTGAAAGTTTCGATCATGTCCCTCCTTTCCCTTCTCTGCTCCAAACTATTCATATTAAGATCTTTTAGTCTTTCCGGGTAAGTTTTGTGCAGTAGGCCATGCATCATTTTAGTTGCGCTTTTTTGTACAATCTCTAATGTATTTATATCCTTCTGGAGATATGGCTTCCAGAACTGAACACACTATTCTAGATGAGGACATACCAATGACCTATATAGTGGCATTATTACTTCTTTCTTTCTGCTACTGATTCCTTTCCCTATGCAACCAAGCATCTGACTTGTCTTCCTCATTGCTGTGTTACATTGCTTATCTGCCTTTGAGTCACCTGAAATAGTAACTCCTATATCCCTTTCCTCTTCAATAGTTTCCATTATAGTGCCATTAATACTATATTTAGCCTTTGGGTTTTTGAGACCCAAGTGCAGGATTTTGCATTTTTTGGCAATAAACTGTAGTTGCCACTCTCTCTACCATCTAATCTACCTAGATCATCAGTCATTTATTTTAACCTTCCTGGTGTCTCTAACCTGTTGCATATCTTTGTGTCATCTGCAAAAAGGCATATTTTACCTTTAATACCATTTGCAATGTCACCAACAAATATATTAAAATGCACTGGTCCAAGTACAGATCTTTAGAGTATTCCACTGGTAAACTTTCCCTCCTGTGAATGCGCTCCATTTACTATAACTCTCTGTTTTCTATCCTGCAACCAAGATCTTATCCATTTTAGAATCCAATACCAAGATTTCAAGTTAATTAACAGTCTGCAATGTGGCCTACATCTACTGCCCCCCATACTGATCTATTACTTTAGTCACCCAGTCAAAAAAGTCGAGTAGATTTGTTTGTCTGTTCAGTTATGCATTCGGAGTCCTCTGCACCGATTGGGATGAAACCAATGTGAGGTGCTCCAGATGGATCCTGGGCAGGTTTTAAGGATGTTATGGTTCCGGTTGGACCTCCCGTTGGTGTACGCTGGTCAGAACTTTGACCTGGGGAACCTGTTCTGAGCCTTTGACTGGATGAATTTGGATGAAAACATCACAGACTGGTAACATTCAATCCCAGAAGACATACCAGAGGTTTGAGGTCCCAATCAGACCTCCTGTTGGTATACACTGGCCAGAACTTTGACTCAGGGAGCCTGTTTTTTGCCTTCCACTGAATGGATTTTGAAAACATCTAAATATATGTAACACCGCCTAGTGGCGTTTTATTAAACCCTGCACCCCATTGAATACAGAAGGGGTCACCTAGAGAGCAAGTTAAGTGCTTGTGAAAAGTGACACAAGCCGGTTGCTATGGTGATAACCCAGCCCAGTCTGGTAGAGACAGAGTGAGAGGAATGAGGGGCTGTCAGCAAGGGGGAGAGAGACACCCAGGGAGAGACACACAGACAAAGATAGACACAGGACCAGCAGAGATGATGTGAAAGCTGGGGACTCTGGCACAGTAGAGATGGATGTTCCAGAGTCCCACGGCATTGCCCAGAAGCGGGTGAGTGGAGGCTGCTGCCTAGAGACAATCACTACTGTTCCCTAATTCCCGAGTGGGGAAGCTTATAAGGGGAAGGACCCCAAAAGAGAAATGGGGATTGCTGCATGCAGTAGTGTAGCTACATATACAGAGGGGAGGATTCCCTAATCACTGAGAGGGGAAAACCCCATATAACTAAAGAGAACCCCAAGAGAGAGGGTGACATTTGCATGGAAAATACCCTGAAGTGAGGGTTGCTACAAGAGGCACGGTAGCTTAAGTGTCAGAGCCAGGGGCTGTGCATACACAGAGAGAAATGTCAGACCCCAAAGGGGAAATCCTACCCACAGAGGAGGGGTGAGCTGCAGTTGAGAGTTACACAGCGTGTCTCAGAACTGCACTGAGGAGAAGCTGCCTGCCTGTTAGTATCTATGTGAGTGTCCCTGCAAAGAAGGGGTGAACTGCAGTGAAGTATGGAGTACTGGAGTGTAAGAGACAAGTGAACTATGTTATATTACATCTAAATAACCTTAAGAACTGTGCAGGAGGAGTAAGGAGATATATTTGCAACCATATTCATATTTCTCATTAAGAACTGTGCTGGAGAGAGTAAGGAGCTGTATATATTTCTTTATTGCTGCAACTATTATGATTATTGTGCTGGAAAAAGAGGAGTGTAAATAAAGAGTTCAGTTTATGATAAAGATGGTCAGGCACCCAAATTATTCTGACTTTTATTGCACTGCACCACATAGAGACATCACCTGTGCCCCACTACTTACAAAGAAACACCTGCATGTGCAGGGACCCCCTGGTCATATACACCCATGTCCCTCAGCTAGGGCTTGAGAAGGAGGTGCATTGTGTACCCTTTGCACCCCACACAACACACAGTGACAGCGGGTTACATATATAAAATAAGAAGTTTGTTTGTTTGTTTATTTGTTCACAAATATTTTCGACACCCCTGCACCAATTGGGATGAAACCATTGCAAGGTGGTCCACTTGCATCCCGTTCAGCTTTTAAGTGGGTTAAGGTCCCAGTCAGATCTCCCCTTGTTGTACGTTGGGCAGAACTTTGAACTGGGGAGCCTGTTCTGAGTCTTTCACTGGATGGAATTTGGACAAAAATTTCACAGATTGGTAAAATTGGATCCCAGAAGACATATGATAGGAGTGAGGTTCCGGTCGGACCTCCCATTGGTGTACGCTGGCCAGAATTTTTACATGGGGAGCCTGGATGGATCTGGTTTGTTTATCTGTCCGGTTATGCATTCAGAAACCGCTCCACTGATTGGGATGAAACCAATGCTAATTGATCCATTTGGATCCTGGCCAGGTTTTAGAGGGAATAAGGTCCCGGTTGGACCTCTGTTAGTGTATGCTGGGCAGAACGTTAACCCTGGGATAATGTTCTGAGCTTTCCACTGGATGGATTTGGATGAAAACTTCACAGACTTTTAACATTGGATCTCAGAAGACCTACTAGGCGTTTGAGGTTCCAGTCAGACTTCCCGTTTGTGTACGCTGTCCAGAAACCCTGGGAGCCTGTTCTGGGCCTTCCACTGGATGGATTTGGATAACATTTAATATAAAAACAAAAATGACACTGGGCAGCCACCTAATGGGAGCATGCATAGCAGCTCAGTTTCATGAAGCAGCTGCGGAGCATAAAATAAGTGCCTTAGGGTGCCTGGGAACACCCTGCACTCCCTGTGTGCACGTCTATGGCTGTGTGTCACATGTAACAATAGATTTGTTCAGTTTCCTGATTTTATCGGGGATGAACACAAAATTTATATATTAAAATGTTAAACAGATGGGGGTGCTTCCATAGTGTGTTGTCCAAGGTGAAAAATCTTATATAAATAACCGAGTTTGCACGTACTAGGTAAAAAGACAATTCAGGCATAGATCACACAATCTGCTGACTCCTATTTTTCTGAACACATACACAAATTTTATATATATTATATCTCTGGACAGATATACTAGTGCTTATTTTTCCCCTTTCATCCTTATTACAAAACTCCTTATTCAAAAAGTTGAAACGTGAAAAAAAAATGCATTTATGTCCTCATTTTGATTTGCACTAGTTCAAGAGCAGCTTGCCATTTCTCCAAAGCAAGTGAAGCCAGTGTATCTTCTGAAAAGTGGAGATGTGTCCTATAGCAACTAATCAGATTCAAGCTATAATTTTGCAGAATTTACTAAATAAATTGCTAAAACCTGATTGGTTGCTATAGGCTACATCTCCACTTTATAAACCCACTGGAATCTGGTAGCTTGATACATTTACCCCTAGGAGTCTTAATTTCTAATTCAAGTGTTAAATCTCTTGACACCTCATCAGGTTTACCTTAACAGCATCCCAAACGCAAACAGGCATACATTTTTTATATTTAACAGGATGTTACCCCTCAGTGCTGCATTGAAGACCAGACTATTTCGCAAAACAAATGAACAAAACACTCTGCTTACATCTGACAGCTTTTCTACTGTCTACTACTATGCTCATATGTTGCGAGCACACTGCAGAATCCTTACACTATTGAACACAAATGCAAGGGATGCATTGAAAATGGAACATTTCCAGGAAAGAGATTATTTTCCATCAACCCTCAAATAGCAGCTATTCACCAGTTATATAGAACCACCTCTGAAGTCTATCCTTTTATCCAAAATGTTCAAATCTACTATTTTACTTCTTTTCATCACCCGAAAAAGCCTTAGTAAATCAAACAATACTATCATTAACTCTGATCCCACCTTACAGTTCTCCTGCTGTTCACCATCCATCATCAACTATTGTCATAGTCATAACTTGAAATGCCTCCTTATTTAGACTACTTTTCTTCCATTTCTAAACCAATGCAGATTATGACAAGGCTGGTGAAACAAAAACTGGGTAGTTGTAACTTCCCAAGTCGTACCATCTCTACCAGTATATTACAGGAAATTTTACAAGATGAAAAATTAACATCAAACACCTTGGGACTAAGTAAGATGAATGTGTTTATTAACCATAAAACTACTGTATAATCACAATGGAAGATGATCAAAACACTACACTAGTATGCTTGATTAAAAGGTAACAGTCTTCTTTATGTAATAAATTTACCTGCTCTACTTTGCAGCTCCCGATCAATGCAGACCACACTGTTAAACGGCTTGCTGTGGACATGTGACCATAGGCCGGTATTTTAATTTTCCTTGCCTATATCAGTATCTCTTCGACACACAGCCTATGTCAGAGAAATGCTCCTGCTTCTGGCTCCCCTTGTGTTCCTGATTAATGCTATAGCTTGTCTCCCAGTGTATGATCTCCGGCTTGCCTGACTGTTCCTGGGGATAAATGTATCAAGCTGCGGGTTTGAAATAGTGGAGATGTTGCCTATAGCAACCAATCAGATTCTACTTATCATTTATTCAGTACATTATACAAAATGATAGCTAGAATCTGATTGGTTGCTATAGGCAACGTCTATTTTTCCTGTGTACCAGACCTCTGCTAATCCATTCTGACTACGGTTCCAGATACTCCTTTATACCACATTACTTCTGTGTACCAGACCCCTGCTATCCGATCTGACTATGGCTTTGGTTTCTTCCCAAACACCACACCATAACTACCTCCAGCCTGTGTGCTCTGTGTCCTGCCGTGACCTTTCACCTCAATTCTATCCCTTCAGTGGGCTAACCTAAGGGCCATTACTTGCCTACTCCGGCAGCAAAATCCATTCCACCTTCTGGCGATTCTTGGTGAAGATGGTGGGGATCATTAGACACCGTGCCTTGAGAAGGCCTATGCTAACCCAGGCTGATATTCTCTCATGATCGTAACACTTTATTGTTCAAGTTCTATTAAACACAACACATTTTAAACATAATATGACAACATAAATGTTTATTTAACCAAACGGAAGCTCAGTCTAACCGACCCAAGCTGCACATTTCTCATATTTTCTTAATTGTGCAACCTTATAACTTTAATAACATAACTATATAGCCACTTAACACCTTAACATCATACCCATGTCGAGCCCATTCATTAGGGAAAGGCTCCTACACATTGAATACTGTTTGTACAGTTAAAATGTCTAACCTTGCACTTTATCCTCTCTATAAAGAACTCATCGCTCTCCTTCCAAATCAGTATGCCTGTAAGAGAACCCATCTAAAATAGGTACAAACTTTGCTATTTATCTGTTTAATGTAATTCTGGTTTATTCAGTGGATTAAACTGCCCTCAAAACAAATTCTGATCAGACTATAATTGTGTCTGGTAACCTGAATCTAATATAACTTAATCTCTGCCTAACTATATGTAGTAAAACTATTAATCTAAATTTTAGTTTTCCTAAATTATTTCCTTCAGCATGAATTATAATGCTATTTGGTATGGGAAAATCAATTTAGTCAACTAGATGCAATCCATCATCTTGACATCTACACCTCTACCAAAACAGTTTATAGACTGGATGGCTGATGCTAAGCTATGCCCCATATATGCCTTGCTTTTCTCAATGTCTTACCCAAGGAATGTATGAATGGCAGATGTTCCATATTATTCTTAATATTGGACCTGCAACAATATTAGTTGAATGACCAGATGAGGCCTTAGATAAAAAAATTCCCATCTACCTACGTGTTTAATTATATTTAATGGAAGGTCTAACCTAGCTGCTTCTATAGCAGCATATATTCTAAACAATTGTGAAGCAAAACCCATCTTATGCAAACCTAAAGTTTTAAATATGTACCAAACAATTTCAGAAATTGAAAAATCCTTAGTGCATCAATAAAGGTTTTGGCAAAGATAGCCTGGAAAGCATTAATTGATTCATCAATGTCACCGAACATACCTGGCTGTTAGTAATTTTACCCATCATTACTGCATCATTAAAAAACCTTACTAGTCTTTAGAAGGGAATCATCTTGTGAAAAACGTTACCATTAAAGCAGTGGTTGAAGTGGGACTGTATATGGTGGTATGCCATACTGACACTTCTCTTACTGCCGTTATTGCAAAACTATCAAATTCCATTCTCTTACAATACTTTTTTTATACTGCCACTTCTAAATGTCCACTTCGATAAAATTTAATAAAAAGGAATCCCAGACTCTTAAACCTTTTTTAATAGTACTTGATAGGCATATATGCCATTCAGGATTCTTTATACCAGAAACTGGGAATGCTAATGCCTTTGAAAAAGCTCCCGATTGGTAAGATTCTGACTGCAAACGCAAAGTGGCCTAACTACTATTAAATATCTTTAAATTTCAACTTAGAAACCATTAAAGCTTTCTTAATAAATGTTTACATATTTTTACTTTGTCTTCTAGAATTCTATATTACTTTTTTTTAGAATGAATCATGACACCTAAAATGTGTATGAGAGAGCTACCATCTTTTCCTCAGGTAAAGGAACACCTAATGTTTTTAAAGTATTCAAACATTGATAGTAATAGTCATTCAAATAATGCAAATTTAAAATCAATGCAAAAACTTCAAAATAGAAGCAGGATAATGATCAACCCATTGGTAAGCAAAGTCTAAAATAATAGGAGCCATGAAAACGAAAACCTAGCATCTTAACACATTCAATATCTGCTTTAGTCATGACAGCTCACTGTGTTTCGCTATACACACTGCATTATCAATGCATGAATATTTCACAGGGCATAGACCCCCCTTATCAACTCCACCATTAGAAGATGAACCTTCAGAAAATGATAAAGTTTGGTTAAAAACAAACGTGAATTTTTCTATGTATTATAGCAAAAGGAGATCGATTAAACTTGAACCATGAAAGAAGTTCTAGTGGACCCAAAATCCTACCCTAAGAAATGTATTTAGCGATTTTTTTATTATCTGTATTGATTTTAAATTGTGAACTACACTACAAATTAATTCAGAAACGAAAGGAATAACAAAACCATACATAAATCCTCTGGTAATTAGTAATGCTTTCTGCTTGTCTGGATAGTCTAGAAGCCTTTGATGCATGTTTCCTACCTCCACTGGTATCAGGACCTCTGGAAGAATATCTATTGACTTGTTTGTGTCCTGCCTATGTAATGCCTATGAAAACGCTAGACACACCGCTACAACTGTTGCATTCATGGCAAATCTTGCAATTGTCCCCCCCAAAAAAATACCTCTACACATAAGAACATTACTTGGAGTTGTTTTTTTACAGATCCACTCAAATAGCCGGAGGTCAATCAGGTCATTGCTGGTGCCTCTCAAGGGTGAGGTTGGAGAAAACAGTGCATCTCGAGAGGTAGTATCATGCTAGAAAGCATTGTGGCTAGAAGGAGACCTAACACCACTGCAAGGGATATGGTAGTCTCTTCTGTGCATGTGTGGGGACACAGGAGCATCAGGAGTGTGGACTTGCCTCACTGTCAATCCACCAACTTTTGCCATACGTGTTCCCTGCCTGAACAAGTCTCTTCTCAACCCCACTAGCTGTCGGAATTGGAGAAATGAACTAGGATTGAATGTCTGGAGTGATAACTCTGCCATCCTAGTAGTTCCAAGACATAATGTACAAGAGTTCCTAAGACCATAGTCTACTAAAAATGTTTAAAACAAAACACAAACACTATTTCTGAATAAGCTTTATTTGAATAAAATACATCAGACTCATCCTTCCCTGCATTCACTTCTTTAGTAAAATTAATACAAATATTGTTATTTTCTTTATTTCTGATCAGCTGTAGCCAATGCCAAAACAAAAGAAATAGAAAAAAGCACACTAGCCAGTGAAAGGGGAATCCCAGAGACGCTGGGATTTAATCATTTAGCACTAGTGTGTGCAGAGAAATTGAAGTGATTTATCTTTTTGCTATTTGGAAATCAGATTAAAAAATACAATTTGTGAGTTTTTTTATGGATTTTTGAGAGTTTGTGGAGTCTGGGGTCTCTTATTCAAATAAAATATATTTAATAATTTTTGGTGGTGTTTTGTTTACTTTATATTTTGGTTGATTATATTGGGATAACTGGGTTGGCAAAGTTGTCACTCCGGTGTCACAATCTTGTTAATTATCTTGTTTCCCACAGATAACAAGGTCAGAAAAAGTTACAAGCTCTGGATTGGGAGACAGAGCATGCAATTTTTTTTATTTTTCGTATGCAACCTCACATAGTGACACCAGCACTGTGCCGATCAGCTGGGAGCTTGTTTCACTATTGTGCAGGAATCCAGGCTGTCTAACATTGGTGCTTTATTTAAGTGGTCAGGTCAACCATATCTGTGAAATCATGACTGGTTCTGGGCTCAGACACAAAGTGTCACTTTCCTTTTTTTAAAATTTCCTTTTTTCACAATTTTTCAGCCGAATCACGACAAATAAAATCTCTGGGGTTTCATATATATCTAATATCAATCCATTATTTGATATTATTGAAACAATAAATACGTCATGTAACTAGAAGAGCAAGGCAAGACAAAAATTACAAAATTATGAAAAAGGCATTACAAATTTTCTAAAATCTATTCAAATATAAGCTTTTAAAGTTATATATTTTTCTATGTCCAAAATATCTTATTTTTTAACAAATTGAACTATTTCTATCACAAATCTTCTTCTTTTTAATAAATATAAATTTAAACACAGCTTTACTTTTCCAACTAAAATTTTATTGCATAACAAATTTTCAGAATAATTTTTTTCAGAAGAAAATACTTTTGCAATCTATAACCCAGTTTGGCACACATATTTTTTATGTGATGCAATGCATATTTTTTTGTTTATGTCTATTGTACTACATGTGCTCTTCTGTGAAACAAGCTTGCCATCTAGTGGTATTGTCAATATTAATACCCTAGAAAACACAAGCCTACTTTATTCATTTTTGTTTTTAATAAATGTTTTATTTCTGATTCCCTATCTTTTGTAACATTTATTTATTACAATCTGATCTGTAAATTATTATTAAATTAACAAAAAAGTGCAAATTAAAGTGAAACAAAATGCCATTTTTCAGTAGCTACGTCACCTAAATGTAGTTCTACTCCTTAATCAACTTGGTGCATTGTATAATATAGAATACAACAGAACAAATATTTTAAGTAATAATTGTACATCATTAACAACCCTGGAAAACTTCCAGTGCAATTGTAGGATTGCTAAATTATATATAATAAATGTATAAATAATACATAACTTTTATTATTTTATTATGTAAAATGAAAAAAATGCACATTTTATTTAAGGCATTGGTTGTCAAATCCCATCAAGGGTATATGGGTATGTGGTAAACTTTATTGTTATATCAGATGGAACTTTTAAGCACACTCACATGGTATGCATAAAAAGATGGGCACAAAATGACAATCTTAAATGTATTTTCAGTTGCATGTATCTCAAGATAGCAGATGCCATGCAAGGTAACTACTTTTTTATGGAAAGTAGGAATGGAATTTGCCTACATACTGGAGATGTATTACATTAAAAAGATGAATCAAATGCAACACCTCATTTTTAATAGTAGGGGCCTGTTTTTTCATGTTTTGGCTATTTTAACCTTGTGACATTACAAATATGCATAATGGGTATGTCTAAAAACCAAATTAGTGACTTTATGTCCTTGTTCAACAGTAGGATAGAATGATCAGTAGTATGCAAATGATGGTAATCTGTTTTATTAAGACTACAACCATGTGCATAAGCATTGAGGTACCTGCATAGTTTCTCCGACTGGATGTAATTACGTACCTGTGGGGAACTAATCTGGGTGTCTGGAGCCCAGTAAGTCCCTCCAACGTGTCCCTGGGTCCCCAGAGTAGTACCCGATTCGCTAATGGTTCCTTGCTGGCTGAGACAATGAGCCAATCTGGGCTCACCACGTCACCATGCAGTGTGTCACGTCACAGCGCTGGTTGCTATTTAAACAGTTGCACTCAGGGCCATTAGGCAATGCAACGGCAGAGCCAGGAGAAGAAAGACATCTTGCGACATTGCGGAAGTGAAGACTCTTCACCGGATGCAAAGAACCCTTGTCAGGGCTGAGAGCTACTCTGCCAGCAACAGCATCTGTCGAAAATCAAGAGATGAAGACGGAAGAAGCCAGAAGAAAAGAATAGAACTGCGGCCTAGCCTTGAGGACAGCGGCACTAGAGAGGACACTTCAGGAGACACCCAGAGCCATGTAAAGCCCTTGTGGACACCACCACTACCGGGCCTGCACTCGCACCCACTCCTGTCTCTTTCTTCCAACTAGTGGGCACAAGACCCTGGTCTCATTCTGGGCACTAGGCCCGAGCCTGCAGTGAGCGAGGCATAAGGCATGAGCAGTAATTTTTAGAGATGTTCACTGACCCACGTGTTCTTGGATCTGGATTAACTTCATGTTTTGGTTTTGGCTTTGATTTTGGATCTCTATTTTTGTCTTTAATCCCTATTATTTTTTGCTAAAATCACATAATTTTGGTTTTCTTCTCCCCTACATTGTTATTAACCTCGATAACACTAATTTAAAGTCATTTGCAGTTAATTTTGAGCATCTCACAGGTCACAATATTATTTTCATATACTTTCAAACAAAGATTGCAGCAGTTCTTGCCAGTGATAACAAAAAGGACACTGTCATGCCTGGGCCTAAGACCAAAAATCCAACTCTTATGTGTGAAATTATTTTTACACAAATCCTGACAACAGTTGTCTAGCCATTTGTAGTGTTTGTAAAACCACACTCAATAGAGGTAGGGACCTTAACCACCTAGGATCCTCATCCATGTTACAGCATTTGAAGCGAGTTCATGGAAAGCTGTTGGGAAAATCAGAAACTTATGTTAAAAAATTAACAACAAGCAGTCCAGCATCATCTACCTCCATTCTCTCATCTAGATCCCAGCACCTGTAATCTATGCCCCCAACACTTTCATCATCAATATCCTCACAAGTGAAGGGAGTTAGTCCTGCATCCAAGATGCTAAGGCTAAATGACTCCTCCACTAGCCATGATTCCTCTGAAGAATTATTGAGCATTAGTCCCACTGCTGCTGCTGCTGCTGCTGGGGGTCAATCTTCAACCCAGAAGAATATTAGTAAAAGCTTACAACAATGGACTGTTAAAAAAATCCTTTGCTAGAGGAAGAAAGTAAGAAAGCTGTCACCCATTCGCAAAGTGGATCACAGACGCCATGTGGACTATGCTAGAATTAGATCTGCATCCAATATCACTATTAATGCAGTTGGTTTTAGACAGTTACTTGAGGTCTTCTGTCCCTATTACCAAATTCCATCACAACACCATTTTACTAGAAAAGCTATACCTCACCTATACCAGAAAGTTCGTAAAAATTGAATTATTGGGCTACAAAATGCCATTCTACCCACTGTACACTTAACCACAGATATGGTGACAAGCGGAACCGGGCAAACTATTATTATCACTATTACTATTTATTTATATAGCGCCACTAATTCTGCAGCACTGTACAGAGAACTTACTCACATCAGATCTGGATTACCTTCGTGTTTTGGTTTTGGCAAAACCGCCCTTGCGGGTTTTGGTTTTGGTTTTGATTTTGTTTGGTTTTGCTTTGCTATTTTTGTAAAAAATACCATTTTTTTTGGTCTAAAATAACCTAATTTAGTGCTCCACCTGTTTCTTGGATAAGTGAGGTAATTCTAAAGTTAATACATTATGAAAAAAACAGTTTAATCCCTGGTAGGCCATCCTTAATTCTAACACTTGCCTGCAAATTATACAGACAAACCTGGTTGTCTTCCCCTCCATCTTTGACTATTGGCAATGTAGCCATCGTCTTTGGGTGTATATTACACCCTCCACTTGTAGTTAAATAGAAAAGAAGACGGCCTGCATAGACTGTACAATATAAAATGAAATGGACAAAGGTAGTTTGGTGGCTGTCTGTCTCAGACCCCCTCTCCACTAGTAGTAAAATAGTAAACAATTCAGCCGTTATAGACTATAGAATATAAATAGAAATGGACAAAGGCAGTTTGGTGGCAGTCTGTATCAGATCCCCTCTCCACTAGCAGTAAAATAGAAAACAATTCAGCCGTTATAGACTATAGAATATAAATAGAAATGGACAAAGGCAGTTTGGTGGCAGTCTGTATCAGACCCCCTCTCCACTAGTAGTAAAATAGAAAACAATTCAGCCGTTATAGACTGTAGAATATAAATAGAAATGGACAAAGGCAGTTTGGTGTCTGTCTGTGTATGACACCCTACTCTTATCGTGAAAGTGACAAAACAGCAGCCTTTGAAGACTGTACGTGATATAGAAATGACCCAAGTCCCTTTCCTATTTGGTGGTAGATTGCACCCTACACTTATACTTATTTTTTTTTGGGTGTGTTTTTTTCCCTGATTTAAAAAGACTATGTACTTTTAGATGATGTACAGGGAAGATTACCATCAGGACTGATGCCAGCACCTGCTTGCTGATCCTGCTCATATGTGGACTGCTTTGAATCCATTTTAATGATGCCAATGCACTTGTAGTGCAAAATATTAAATAGATAGTGCTGATAGATAACACTTTCAACACCAGAAAAATTGTTGTTTCACTCTAGGGAATATGGGACACCCCAAAGCACTTGTAGTGCAAAATATTAAATAGATAGTGCTGATAGATAAGACTTTCAACACCAGAAAAATTGTAGTTTCACACTGGGGAATATGGGACACTCCAAACACTTGTAGTGTAAAATATTAAATAGATAGTGCTGCTAGATAGTAGATAGAAAATAGTTTCTGTAAAAGGGAATATGACACCTCAAACAGTTGGTAATGTTTGCAAAAATGCCTCTATCCTCCTCTCTTACTGCTATAACAATTGCTAGAAGAATTGCTAGAAGAATTGCAATAAAAATTGCAAGAATAATTGCTCTGTCCCTGCTCTAATGTTCCCTGCTCTAATGTTGACTGTGACCTAACCCTGCAATCTCCCTCTGTCAAATCGCGATAGATTGCTGTGGAGGTGGACATTTATGGATTTCAAATATCACGAGAACCGAGCTCCGAGATCCGATGATGTCACAAAGACATTTTGCTTCGATTTCGAATCTGAACTGGCGTGCGAGTACCGAGCCTGCTCGGCTCGGTACTCGGATAGGTGAAGTTCGGGCGGGTTCGGATCTCGGGGAACCGAGCCCACCCATCTCTACATTAATCATACAGTCTAATAATAATACATCATCATGGAATAAAACCATCCAAATTATTTTTAATAAAAAAAAACAAGTTTAACAGGTCTAATAAAAATATATTTGTTTTGTTTTAAAGCAACATGACATATTTAAGTAGATGACCCATGCAATCCTGCATGATCCCTTATAGGTGATGGACGACATCCATGTACTGTATGTCTGGAATGTCTGTATATCTTTGGCTGGAAGATGGATTTTCTCATCTGCAGCATCTGCTGATGAGAAAAGGGGGAAATATTAGTGGTGAAATAATTATTTATTTCCACTAGTTTAAAATGCTAGAAATACACACATAGGGTCTGATTCATGAAGGAACTTAAATTAAGAAGTTTCTTATTTAAGTCTCCTGGACAAAACTATGTTACAATGCAAGGGGTGAAAATTAGTTTTCTGTTTTGCACATAAGTTAAATACTGACTGTTTTTTCATGTAGCACACAAATACTTGATAGCTTATTTGTACACTGAAATTTAAAGTTGATATTTGTGTCAAAAACTTAAAAAAGAAACTTCTTAATTTAAGTTCCTTCATGAATCAGGGTCATATTGTTTTGAGAATTGGGGTCGTTTATTATTGTTTTGTCAATTGGATTTAATTGCATATATCCCTTTGGATCATTCAGTTGTCAATAATAGGCTTGTGTACTAAAGTAACAAATTTGCCTAGCTCTATTTTATAGAGCAGAAGGCATCAAGTCTTCTCACGCACCTAAATTTGTTCCACATGCCTCTTACCTGGTGATAGTCAAATTAAAGATGACCAAAATTCCAGCAAGACTTAACCTGACTACTTGAGGGTGACGCTGTAATTCCCGACACACTTATAATTCCTACTTTTGTAAAACTGACATTCAACTATTGCGTTCACTGTACCTCCCGTCACAAGTAAATGACATCATTGTAAAACGCAACTCTATTATTGCTTTTGTTAAGGGGGTAATGGAAGGAGGCAGCAACTGTATAATGTAAAAGCGTTTGTCAAACATATTGTACAGCCACCACCTCCTTCCATTACCCCCTTAACAGCAGCAATAATAGAGTTGCGTTTCACAGTGGAATCATTTACTCTTGCTGGGAGGTTCAGTGATCGCAATAGATGGATGTCAGTTTTATAAACAGTAGCTATTATAAGTGTGTCAGGAATTACAGTGGCGCCCTCAAGTAGTCAGGGTAAGTCTTGTTGGAGTTTCAGTTATCTCACTAACGTACCCAACCCCTCTTAGCAAATGCAAGAGAGCATACTGTGCTTTGCAAATATTTACATTTCTCCCAAACTTGTTTCTTTAAGCAAATACAGATTGTTTTATTTTTTGGACAAAAAGGAAAAACATAAGATAATGATGTTCAAATAGAAACACCTACATACTCTCGGAAGTTGCACATACATAATCCTTTGGCTTAGTCAAGATTGATTTATCTAAAGCCTACAGTCTTATGCCTACATTTATTTACTTATCCTCGATGGGCCAGCCACTTCCAAGACCATTTCCTCCTGCTCAGTTACCTTCTCCTCTAGCCCCATCCCCTCCACCAACTTCACCTCTGTCACCTACTCCTGTACCACTGCCTTCTGTTGATCTTCCTCATCAGGTACCTCTTCCAGAACACCTGTGCAGTCTGCTCTCTGCTTTGCTGTCGTGTGAAACAGAGAATGTTTTTTTATTTTTTTTATTATTATTTTTCTAATTCAACTACAGAAATGTGCTGAAGTAAAAATGTATGAAATTGCTCTACCCCCCCTAAAAGAATTACAGTACAATACAAAAATAAAAGAAGAAAGAGCTGAATTTCTCACACTCAGCAATAAATAGGGGTATATTTACTAAACTGCGGAGATGTTGCTTAGCAACCAATGAGATTTTAGGTATCATTTATTTAGTACTACAAAATGACAGCTACAATCTGATTCGTTGCTATAGGCAACATCTCCACTTTTTAAATATACCCCCTAAAGTTCATTAAAATCTTTCCAAAATGAGTTAAATTTTACATGATATTTTATTTGAGAACTTTAAAAACAACACCTTTAAACTGATCTCTTAATGTCTAAACAAATAAGGTATCCAAATACCAAATAATGTTATACCAACATCATAAAACCACCACAGAGTGCTGTCAAATTTTGCAAATTAGACCTTACTATAATGCAAGACTGAACAATCACAATTACTGGCTTTCTAATAGGTGAGAGGCATGAGAGCCGTAACGAGGGTGGTGCGGCCGGTGCGACCGCCCAGGGCGCAAATCAAAGGGGGCGAAATCAGGGAAAAAAACACACACACAAAAAAATGTACTGTGTTGAAGCGAAAAAGAAGTGTAACTGAGAAAAAGTTAAGTGCCGATAAAAAAATATTGCCAACATGCCATTCTACACACGCAGTGGCAAAGAAAGAATGAGGCCTTCGCCTTTCTCTATTAGTGGCAGATCAAAAAATGTTACCGAGCCTTCTTCTTGTACGGTCACTCGTGACCAAGCAAGACCACTAATTTGGAGTCTAAAAGTGGTGCACAACTACTGTTATGCTTGAAAGCTGATCTGCAAGAAAACAGTAAGGCATTAGAGGATAATGTATGCTCTGAATCAGAAATGACAACAATCCCTGTGAAGAGTCTATCCACCAGTGGTATGTCTAATCGTAAGCATTCTGTTAGTGTACCCATAAAGAGGGACCCTTTCAGCAGTTCAGTTCTGCTGATGTGTGCCTGAACAGCCCGATTGTAGCCGGTGATACACAAATTGAGGATGCCACTGTGGAATTAGAAGAGGATGAGGGGGAGATTTGTGTAGGCCACCAGGGCGCTAATGAGGATGTTGATGAGGATGAGGTTGTTTGTGTAAGTCCTGCACCAGTGGCAGCAGTTCTGGCACGTGACAAGAAAAAGGCCATTGTCATGCCTGGCCATAAAACAAAAAAATCCACTTCTTATGTGTGGAATTATTTCTACCCAATTCCAGACAACAATTGTATAGCCATTTGTAGTGTATGTCAAGCCACAGTCAGTCGAGGGAGGGACCTTAACAATCTTGGAACCTCGTCTATGTTACACCATTTAACGAGAGTTCATGGCAAAGTGTTGGGAAGCTGAAAGTTCTTCGCAAAAAATTACAAGCACTCCATCATCAGCTAGAACTCTCCGGTCACCGACATCCCGACAGCTACAAAAAACACCCACAACACCATCCTCATCAATATTCTCAGTAGCCCTCGGAGTTAGCCCTGCATCCCTCTTATTAAGGCTGCATGACTCCTGCACTATAATTGATTCCTCTGAAGAAAGCGTTAGTCCCACTGCTGCTGCTGTTGCTGCTGCTGGGGGTGAATCGTCAGCCCAGAGGAAGGCCAAGAAAAAGAGCAGTCCTACATTTTAACAATTAACTGTGAAACAATCATTTTCTAGGGAAAGCAAATATGACAGCAGTCACCCAGTCGCCAAGCGAATCACAGACACCATGGCGGCCATGTTAGTGTTAGATCTGCGTCCAATATCCACAATAAATGCAGCAGGTTTTTCACAGTTAATTGAGGTTTTGTGTCCGCGTTACAGAAATCCATTGCGACACCATTTTTCCCGTAAAGCTATTCCACAACTATACCAAAAAGTGTGTACAAATGTAGAGATTGCGCTGAAAAATGCCATTCTGCCCACTGTCCACTTAACCACAGATATGTGGACAAATGGAAGTGGTCAAACCAAAGATTATATATCTGTGACAGCCCACTGGGTTGGTCATTCACCTTCACCAGCAGGAACAGCAGCAGCATGTACACCACTACGTAACATTTGTCACAGGCAGGCCACTCTTTGTATCACCGGCTTCACTAACAGGCATACAGCTGACAATTTGTTACGCAAACTAAGAGATGTGATTGATACATGGCTTATACCACTTGGACTCTCCCCAGGATATGTCATTTCTGATAACGCCAACAATATAGTGCGAGCATTACAGCTGGGTGAATTCCATCACATTCCCTGTTTTGCTCACACCATCAACTTGGTGGTGCAGAGCTTCCTACGAAATAACCGTGAGGTGCAGGAGAGCCATTTCAGGCATTCTGCCACAGCATGTAGGAGATTGCAGCAGCTCCAAAAACAGTTTAACTTGCCCTGCCACCAACTTAAGCAAGAGGTGGTAACAAGGTGGAATTCCACCCTGTACATGCTTTAGAGGATGGAGGAACAGCGCAAAGCCATCTAAGCATATTGCACAAGCCATGACATTGGGAAAGGAGAGGGAATGTATTTTACTCTTGCACAGTGGGGAATCCTTTCAGTGCTGTGCAAGGTGCTGAAACGATTTGAAGTTGTGACGTGTGAAGTGAGTGCAGATTCTGCTAGCTTGAGCCAAGTCATTCCTTTAATTAGACTATTGGAAAAGCAGCTTGAGAAACTGAAGGAGGAGATGAAAGCAAGCAATTCCACAAAGTATGTTGGCCTTGTAGATCAAGTACTTAATTTGCTTCACAATGATCCTCGAGTTATTAATCTTGAACTCGTATCAGTATGTTTTGGCCATTGTGCTTGATCCAAGGTTTAAGACCTACATTGAGTCTTTGCTTCAAAATGAACGTGATGTGAACTTTTGCAAGGAGCTATTGCTCAGCAAGTTGTCCGCTGAACTGGGCCTTGGCTTGATGACGTGTCCTCCTTCAGTTTCTCAAGCAGCTGCTGCTCGTAAAAAAAATCTATTTACAAAAAAGAAGCAGGGAAGATGCAGGGGGCACACCAGAACAGTTTAACATCTGGGCTGGTTTGAAGAATTTTTCAAAAAAATGTGTGACCTTGCCCATAACTCCATCCAATATGAGTATTAACATGCAAAGGATGGTGGAGGATTATTTTCAAGAGGTATGGAAATGTCAGACAGTCCCTTTCCTTACTGGGAACAAAAGCAGGCCATTTGGAAACCCATTTACAAACTTGCTTTGCAATACCTAAGCTGCCCACCCTCCAGTGTGTACTCTGAACAAGTGTTCAGCACAGCCGGGAACTTAGTCAGTGATCTCCGTAGAAGGTTACTTCCCAAAAATGTGGAGAAAATGATGTTTATAAAAATGAACTACATCTTCCACAAGGAAGGCCTTCACCATCAAAGACATCCAAGTACTGACTGTTCTCTAATGGCGGATTGAAGCGGCGAGGAATTGATAGTCTGTGATAATGACGTACACACTGATGAGGATGAGGATGAAGCTCAAGATGATGATAATAACATCTTTTTAAAACCTTCTATTTAAGTGTAGGGTGCAATCTATCCCCAAAGTGGAAAGGGACTTGGGGCATTTCTATAGCACGTACCGTCTTGAAAGGCTGCTGTTTGGGCAATTTTTCATTAAGGGTAGGGTGTCATACACAGACTGACCCCAAACTGGCTTTGTCCATTTCAATTAATATTGTACAGTCTATAATGGCTGAATTTTTTGGTATTTTCGACAAGTGGAGGGGGGCCTATAGAGCCAGAAACCAAACTGCCTTTGTCCATTTCTTTACAAATTTAACTATATGTGTATGGTGTAATATACATCCAAAGACGATGGCTGCATTGCCAATATGCATAGATGGAGAGGAAGACAATCTGGTTTGTGTGTAGAATTAATGAAGGCCTACCAGGAATTAGACTGTTTTTTGAATAATTTATTAGCTTTACAATTACATTACTTATCCAAGAAACAGGTGGAGCACTAAATTTGGTTATTTTATGCCCAAAAACATTGATTTTTAAACAAAATAGCAAAACAAAACCAAACAAAACCAAAACGATAATCCAGATCCAAAACCAAAACCAAAACATGGGGGTCAGTGAGCATCTCTACATGATGTACAGTTCCTGCTGCCTGCACTGCACTGATTCGCCTGACTTTCTGCTGTCGGTAAGTAGACTTATACTCCTCCTCCCTCACTCCCCACCGTGTTTCTGTCTGCCTGTCTCTTCTGCCCTCTTGTGTTTTCCTCTATGTCTGCTATTTTGTATGTGTGGCTCTGCTTCCCCCCTCCTTTCTGTGTCTGTGCATCTTTGTGTCTGTCTCTTTCTTACCCCCACTTTGTGACTGTCTTTAATTAATGTTGTTTAACTCTGTGTGTCCCCCACCCTGTCTCTTCTCCCCTCTTGTGTTTTCCTCTATGTCTGCTATTTTG
Source organism: Mixophyes fleayi (assembly GCF_038048845.1). Lineage (NCBI taxonomy): Eukaryota > Metazoa > Chordata > Amphibia > Anura > Limnodynastidae > Mixophyes > Mixophyes fleayi. The sequence goes on from NC_134402.1 coordinate 140,422,011, forward strand.
TATGTGCGGTCCTGCTCCCCCCCGGTCTGTGTCTGTGCATCTCTGTGTCAGTCAGTCTCATTTTTACCCCCACTTTGTGTCTGTGTTTAATTTTGTTGAACTCTGTGTCCCCTGTTGTGCTTTCCTGTCTGCAGTTTTCTATGTGTGTCTGTGCATCTCTTACCCCCACATTGTGTTTGTTTTTAATTTTGTGCAACTCTGTCTCCCCCTGTGTTACTTTGCCCACCCTTTTATTTTATCTATCTCCCCACCTTCTTCTACCATTTGCCCCAACACTCACTTTTCCCATGTGCCCCTCACAGCTAGCCCTTCTTTTCCCCTCTTACCTTCTTCCTCCTCATCTGATGTCGATGGAGTCCTGGTGGCTGCCGATTGGAAGAGCTGCGGACAAACTTGAGTTTGGCAGGTAAGCACAATCTTCTTATTTAAATCATTTTGGGTTTTTTCTTCTTTATGGCAGGGAGAGACCACCAACAGCTACTAAGATAAGGGGGGGGGGGGGGGGCGCCAGTGCTCTTTCTCACCTAGGGCACTAAAATTTCTAGTTACGGCTCTGGTGAGAGGTATATCTCAGCAAATATACTCTGCTTTACGGATTCAATAAATATAAACAGTTTCACCTGTTTGCAAGAAAGCTTTTCAGCAGCTTTACATAGGTATTGTTCACTAGTACACCTTAATTAAATCCTCAGTCTTTTCAAGCAATTTCCTCTATTTAAGTCCAGTTCCTTATACTCAGATCTTAGGGCCAGTTTTGTAGAATTTGTAGAATCTGTCTGTGATTGTTCATTAGTAGATCAAATGTCTGATATAGCTTTGGATAGTAAAACTAAAGTGGAGCACAGACAATATGTCAGTACTTTTTATCCAAAGTGGATGCAGGTCTAACATGATGTAACTATAAGTACATATATGATAATATGAAACATGATGCATTATAAATTAAAAAAATATTTAAGAAATAATGTTATGGTGTTCCTAAATTTATTATAAATTAAATTTTTTGGAGGATTTAGTTAAGTCTCAATTCTTGTGACAAATTAGATATTACTACATATATCTCTCAATCTACACACCAAAATACACATATTTTAGAAGTCCATGTCAGTGGTCTCATTGAGAGCCTCTCAAAACAAAGTCCTGCACACAGGGCCCGATTAAGGGTTCCAGCCGCCCTAGGCTATTTCAGCTGTAGCGCCCCCCCCTATCCAGCCACCTCACCTGCCACCTTTATCCTGCTCACCTGCCCATCTGCTGCCCGTCCCCCCGAGACATTAGAACGGACTTACCTGCTGTGGAGTCCTCTCTTCAGCGCTGTGTATGACAGGCAGTCTGGCAGCGATCGCTGCTAGCCGCCTGTCAGTGTGGCCGCGGGCGCTTCTTACTCTGGTCACGTGAGATGTTGAAGTCCCAATCTCACGTGACCAGAGTAAGAAGCGCCTGCGGCCACACTGTACCATGTGATAGTGACAGTCGGGACCGCTCCTTTAGACCAGGGGCGGTCCCGATGAATCCGGCTGCCACATTTAGAAAAAAAACAAACAAAAAAAAAAACATCTTGGCGTCGCTGCGCCCCCCCCTGGCTCCAGCGCCCCAGGCTGCAGCCTGGTCAGCCTATTGGCTGATCAGGCACTGCCTGCACAGCTGTCTGAAATTGTTTTCCCCCCTCTAGATGTTGGTCCTATCTATCCCCATAATCTTCATTTCCTTGGAATTGATTTTATGTTTTTGTTGAACATGCTATGGCACGTGTGGACAGATTCTTAATTATGTTCCTGTGATGTTCTAGTAAGCAAGTTTTTAAGAAGAGTTTGGTTATACCCACATATTAGAAGTTGAAGCTGCACTTAAAAACATATACCACATAGTTTGTTGGCAGTTTAACATAGACTTAATCCTGTAAGGTTTTTTTTGTTTCACTTGATTGATTTGAACTATGGTTGGTTAATGAACAGGTCAAACAAAGGTTGTGACCACACTTAAAGCATTCAGTGGTTTTAGAGACTAACCACGTTGACAGAATATCAATTTTTATCGTCCTCGCGTTTCTTTTGATAGTGGATTGGTGAGAATATATTTTATAAATTTCTGCTCAGTCTTTCAATTTAAAAAGCTCTGATTTGTGAATTTGACAGCACTCTGAGGGTGGTTTAATGATGTCTGTATAACTTACTTTGGTATTTAGATATCTGTATGCAACGGTCCAGTCTCTTCAACTTTGAAGAGACTGGGTTAATTTTCCAAATGGTCTTAAAAGATCCAAAATATATTGGACCAATCTTGTCCGAAGTTTGTCGACACTTGTTGTTTTTGGTTCACAACCAAACCTATATCCTAACTTGAATGTACATATAGTGGCGGTCTGAAAAACACTTAAGCGAGAGGTGGCATTTCTATATAGACTTAAACCATAATGAGATTTGTCTGATCTCATGAAACTTGGATGATTGGCAGTTTAAAAAAAAAACAAATAACAAAACAGGATTTAGGATGTAATTCATACACAAAATAAAAGAGTTCCTGTTGTGGTATGGCAATAGTTGTTATACACAAAATTTGCCCACGGTAAGAATAATACCCAGTCATTATGTAAGTCAGAGATGTAGCACCTCAGGTACTGCTCTAACATCTGATTTACCCTTTTGGTTTAACCTTTGGTCTGCAAATGGTAACCTGATAAATATTTAAGATCAGCCCAAGATCCTATTCGAGGTGATACTTTCTGGAATACCATGCAAATTGATGAGAATCTTTTTTAATAACAAGACCAAGAACTTGCCAGATGGCAGTAACGTCAAGTATACAAAGTGAGACATTTCGCTAAATCGATCCATAATGACCCAGATATTGTTGAAACCCAAGGGTAGATTAACTATCAAGTCCATCAAGAGCTTCACTTATAGTAACCCCTCATTACTATGGAACTCAAAATGTTTGCCAGTACTTGGTTATCCCCAGGACTTAATCTCAAGCAGTTATGCATTAACAGTTGTAGGTTGGCACAATATAATACACTACGACCTTGCTGCTGGGAACTCTGTTTATGTAAGTTAAAAAACAACATTATGTATAGTCTAGTGAAAAATTTGTGAATATTATTAGCACCCCAATAACAAAAGGCTGCCAATACATTTCCTATTCAGATGATAGACAAATCTAGTAAACGAAATGTACAGAAATAGAAATATTGGAAAGTCTGTCAGTGCCAATCACACCTAATGAATCAAAAAAAGTAGGTAAAATAGCAATAACAATACTTATAAGCTTTGATGTGGTGCAATTTCAATTATTGTGCAATTTGCTCCTCTAATCTTCCTCATTAATCCATAATGTCATGAAAGAAATTTAAGGAGGCGCCGCCTGTACAAGGTTCTTTACTGAGCCATGTAAGACCTCATCTTGAATATGCAGTACAGTTGTGGGCACCACTCTATAAAAAAGATAATTTGGAACTAGAAAGGGTTCAGAGAAGGGCGACAAAATTGATAAAGGGTATGGAGTCATTAATTTATGAGGAAAGGTTAGCTAGTTTAGGCATGTTTACTTTAGAAAAGAGGCGTCTAAGGGGAGATATGATTACTATGTACAAATACATTAGGAGTCAATACAGAGAGCTTTCATGGGAACTTTTTACCCCAAGGACCATACACAGGACACATGATCATCCCCTAAGGTTAGAGGAGAGGAAATTTCACAACCAGCAAAGGAAGGGGTTCTTTACAGTAAGGGCAGTCAAGATATGGAATTCATTGCCAGGGAAGGTTGTGATGGCAGATTCAATAGATATGTTTAAGAAAGGGTTAGACAAATTTTTAGCGGAAAGGTGTATCCAGGTCTACGACCGTTAATTAAAATGAAGGATAGTAGTGGATATAGGGTAAAAATAGGACTGCAATATTGAGTCTGTGCGGATTTTCACAATTAAAACAGATTGGCGGTTGCTTACTCTGGATTAATTTCAAATATAAGTGCAGGATCGCAGGAGATCCAAAATAGGTTGAACTTGATGGACTGGTGTCTTTTTTCAACCTCATCAACTATGTTACTATGTTACATTCTACAGATAGCGCCTCCTTAAATTACTACCTTAAGAGCTCGGATCACAGTGTGTCCCTTCAATCTGATGTCATTGGACGCTGCCGGGTTCTTCAACTGTATCAATTTACTGAAGTCTGCATTTCAAGCTGCCTGTCTTTCCAGTGAGTAGGCGAAGAAGTCCACAGTGTAATCCTGCCGGGGTAAGTAGTGTCAGAATTTCCTATATCGTTATATAGTACCCAACCCCTTGGAAGGGACTCATAAAGATTTCTTTGTATGGATCCCTCTTGTATCTTGCATCAAAAGGGTATTTTGAGGAGAGTTGCTTACATGTGTGTTTGTATGTTTTTAAATGTTTGTTTTAAGGTTAGCGGGACTGAAAGCCTTTGGGTTTTTAGTTCCCTTGAGCTAACAAGCCGGCTCACACATGCACACAGAGACTGGCCCAAAAAAAGCAGTAAGCAACTATATAGCTCTGGGATACTACTGTTGTGACTTTTTTTGATTATTTATATATATATATATATATATATATATGTATATATATATATATATATGCACTTTTTTGTTCTCTTGGGGGGGCGATTAATAGATTAATAGGCCTCTAATTTCCCCTAAAAATGTGGAATGAACTCCCGCAAGAATTGGTATTGATACTGAAAGAAAGGATTGGACATATTACTAGCAATAACAAACATACACTGAGGGGTATATTTACTAAGCTGCGGGTTTGAAAAAGTGGGGATGTTGCCTATAGCAACCAATCAGATTCTAGCTATCATTTTGTAGAAGGTACTAAATAAATGAAAGCTAGAATCTGATTGGTTGCTATAGGCAACATCCCCACTTTTTCAAACCCGCAGCTTAGTAAATCTAGCCCTGAGACTTGTATTAATAAATACACATAGCAGTATTTTAATACAGGGAATTGCCTGATTCAAAATCATTCACCCTACTCTTGGACAATGTTGTAATGGACATGGAGGGGATGGTTCTCACTTCCTCTGTTTCAACTGGGATTTTTATTTTTTATTAAAAAAGGGTTGAATTCAATGGACAAATGTATTTTTTAAACCTAAAAACAACTGTGATAACACAGAACTTTCTCTACATGTCAAGCTCAACTAAGAGCAACGTGTTGAGGTGTTTAAAATACCTACAAGAGTAATTGGAACCCTTAGCAAATAAATATGTATACATAGGATTGGTAAGTACACTTTATCCATAATAATAGATCATAATAAATACTCTTTACCCATATAATAATATGAACATTCTACTTAATTCTCTATATTGCTTCATTTCAAAGACAGAACTTGCAGAGTGACATTTAATATTTTTACCTGTCGTTTGCGTCTTTGGAAACTTTCAGTTACTGAAAAACTCATTTGAAGCTTTGCAACTCTAAGATTACTGCAGGCCCACTGGGACCAGATTTTCTTTTAAGAGGAGTAAAGAAAGTAATTGAAAGACACAGTGACATACAGTAGGAAAGTCACAAGAGCACAGGGGATATATTGCTAATAAAATATTTAGGACTGTTTCTGAAACCATTTTCCATGACAGCATATTTTTGTATAGACTGGACTTTTTGATATCAACAAATTCAGATTTTAAATATAAATGGTTAATATATAATTGCTTATTGCATTAAGCTTCAGTTTTGGCATCTAAAGAACAAAGTAAATTAGAGATTCTAGTGCAAAACAGCAGCTATATTGCTTGTAGTACAGTGGTAAAATAATGTTGCCTGCTCTTGACAGTATATGGCAATGCCAATTGTCCTCCAACTAGCTCCAAAAGAGTTATAATGAAACCTGGAAGAAGTGTTGCTCCTAGGAGCCAAACACTGCAGTGGAGTTCACTGAACTCTGGCTGATGGTGATTCTCAGCTGATTACCTAGAATCTGGCTCCAAAACCTCCTTAAGCTAAATTCAGCTTATACCGCTTTCATACTGCCGCCCCGACAATATCCCGGGTTTTTCAAGCCGGGTTTTTGTTGGGGCTCGGAGCGTCCCAGCTCAGAAACACCATTCATACTGCACCTCGGACCCGGGAATTTCCCAGGTTGACCCCATTCACACTGCACAAGTCTGTGCCCTGGCAATTTGTGGGAGTCATCACCAGAGCAGTTTTCATTGGCTGAAAAATGGTGATGTCATTGAAAGGTGACTGGTTTTTTGACGCATAAAGATGATGCAAAAGTGGGTGGTGATTGTTTACCACATTACTTTTCATCATGGCCGACGACTCGAATCTTCCACGGGCTCCCACCGATGACATCATCCTCCAGAGACAGGCAGACAGCCAATCAGCTTGTTTTCTGTGCAACCCGGGTGGGTTTCTGTCTGGGTGGAAGATCTAGAGATATTAGATATTCTAGACCAGACAAGAGGAGGCTAAACCCCATGGCAACTGGCTGCTTGGGGGCAATCACACCCCCTGTCACTATAGTGAACAGGCTGATTCTGATGCACAGATAAAAGAGTCAGAATGGATTAGTTAAAGGGGCATTATACACACCAGAGACCTGTGTGTATAAAAAAATAGAAAAGATGGGCTAGTAGCCCTGGTAAACTGTATAATATCATTACCTTCTAGTGGTGTGTGTATTAATAAAGTGAAAAATAATTGATTGTACGATCTAGTTGTTTAAAGGGAAAATACATTTATTTAATAAAACATTTGTTTAAAATTTAATTATGCAGTGCAGCTAATGTGTAAGCTACACTGCATAATTCAAATAGAAGAAGGACTGGAGTTTTTATACCATACTTGCCAACTCACCCGAAATTGGGGTCAGTCTCATGAACTCCCGGGAGGGCTGGCACATCTCCCGCATCCTGCTACTACCATCCCAAAATGATGCAATCTGCGGTGAATCGCGTCATTTAGGCCCCACCCCTACGACAACCTGTCATTCTCGTCGTGGGGGCGGTGCCAAAATGACACAATTGCCCTCCCCCAGCCCCCTCCCGCCTCCCGCCTCCCACCACGCCCCTCTCCCGTGAAGAACTTGCCCAAAGTAGGCAGGTATGTTTTATACCATCTCAAGAATGGGATCAGTTCACACATCTACATAAATGATTACAATGTTATACAACAATTCCAAAAATAAGTAAATAAGTTAATTATAATATGCAATAAGTTCTGTCTCTCTGGGCTGATGAAATAGCGTCTTTGTTTTAGGTCCCTCAGGCAATGTTGACATCTGGCTCTTTGGTCAATTAAAATAGGCAAATCTTAAATAGATATATTACAATTAGCAAAGTCACTTTTAGGGGTACATTTATCAAGCTGCAAGGTTCTGGCAGGTTACTGTAGTAGCAAACAATTACTTTACAAAGTTGCAATGCAAAAGGCCCATACTTAAATGTTAGTAATCAAGACTCACCAGGGGCAGCTGAAAACCAGGATTACCTACTGAGACTGCTGATGTACTTGAAGGCAAGATTGAGGCATGCACCCTTCCAGCTAGTGAGAATCCTGATCCAAAGTAAGTGGTCTGCCGTAGAAACCAGCGAAGGGTTGCTGCAGCTGTTACATATTGCCCAAGAAGTGTGAGTGGTTGCAGATATTAGGGAAAGAGCCAGGTGGGTGCAGCACGTTGGTGTGTAGTTAATATCTATTGTATAGATGATGATTGGCTGGTTTTGCCAAGCAGCACCAACTAGAGGACAGACTGACAACCAGCAAAACCGCACAAAAAATGATGGAGCCAGCTAGCACATTAAACACATCAGTTTTCAGCTCATTTAAACATTTTGCTGCCAGAGGTATATACCAAATTTGCCCCTCACAAGGCCACATTATTTTTTATGTTTTTGCACTGCTTTTATTTTGTTCGAATTACATGTAATAAGCATGTATTTTGCAGCATGGCAAATAAATTTAAGTGGTTCACTAAATAGTTTATGTATTAGCTGGAATTTGGAGTAAATGTAGCATCTGGGTTGATATTTTTACACAAATTATTAGGTATGCTCATGTTCGGGTTTTCGAAAACCGAGCCCCCCTGAACTTAGGGAATCTGAGTATCGAGCCGAGCCACCTCAGTACTTTCAAGTGTCCTCGGAACTGAAATCAAGGCAAAATGTCATTAGCGGCTTATCGGATCTCGCGAGTTTTGGATTTCATAAGTACCTCCCTCCTCGGAGATCCGGCACCATTTTACAGACAGACAGAGAAGGGGCAGCAGCGTTCTTGGCAGTCTCTAGTGCCATTTCATACTTTGAAACATGAGGAGTGGCAGTGTCCTTGTCACTCTCTAGTCACATTGCATAGCGCCATAGCTCACACAGAAAGCAGGAGAGGTGGCAGTCTTCTTATCAGTCTCCAGTGGCTGTGTGCCATTGCTCATACAGAAACAGGAGAGATGGCAGTGTCTTTGTCATTCTCCAGTCATCTTGCTGAGTGCCATAGCTCACACAGAAAACAGGAGGGGTGGCAGTGTTCTTATCAGTCTCCAGTGATGTTTCTGTATGAGCAATGGCACATAGCTATAAGAGGGGTGGCAGTCTCCTTGTCACTCTCCATTCACATTGCTCACACAGAAAATGACAGGGTGGAACTGTTCTTATCAGTCTCCAGTCACATTGCTGTGTGCTATTGCCTGTACAGAAACAGTAGGGGTGGCAGTGTTCTTATCACTTTTCAGTCTCCAGTCACATTGCTCAGTGCCATTGCTAACACAGAAACAGGGGTGGCAGTGTTCTTGCCACTCTCCAGTCTCAGTCAGTCTCAGTGCCATTGCTTAGTACCTTTGCTCACACAGAAACAGAATGGGTAACAGTGTTCTTGTCAGTCTTCAGTGCCATAGCTCATTGCCATCGATACGCAACCAGCTGCTGGCACCAGTCATGATGATACTAGTCCTGCTACGTTATCTACTAAAGCCTATGCTTAAGGGCATAGGGGGTTTAAGTCAGGGAAACTGAAATCCAAACAACAAGCTTTTACATTCGTAAAGAAAGAAACCCCTCTCTAATAAAGGTAAAGTTTACTTTTAGACCAGACCAAATGTCAAAATGTTGTGCTGACTCATATGGGTCACACCTGGGTGACTGCGAAATTAAATTTTTTCTTAGCTGCAGTTGTCAGAGAAATTGAAGGAGGAAATGTTGTTGTGTCATGTACTACTTGAGCTGTCAGCTTGCTGACCAGGAGCTCATTGCATCTCTTGAGATCTGGGTCAGTTGGAAAGAAACAGGAGACATAGGTCTTAAACCTAGAATCAAGCACAGTTACCAAAATGTAGTGAACAGTTTTCAAGATGTTGATACCTCTTTGATCCTGGTGTAGGAATAAAGTACTTGATCTACAAGTCCAACATAGTTAGCTGAATTGCTTTGTTTCAGCTCCTCCTTCAATTTCTTTAGCTGCTTTTCCAAAAGTCTAATTAAGAGAATCACTTGACTCAAGCTAACTATGTCTGAACTCACTTCACAGGTGACTACTTTGTGGTTTCAGCACCTTGCACGACACGAAAAGTATTCGCATCTGCGCAGTTGTTTCTTAATTGGATATATCGGGATGACATGCGATAAGTTCTATCCAAAGAAGTGAAAATGCGAGGCAGATTTTCACTCACCCGCACACTTCACATAGATGAACGCTACGTTCACTCGCTCGCTGGAGAGCCCATTGAGAGGTCGTTTTACACCGGATAACCACTAGTGAGGCGAAAATAGTCACCGGACGCCAGCACAGCACTGGTAAGACCCTCTTTTTATATACCATCTACAAAGTGTGCGGGTGAGTGAAAATCTGCCTTGCAATTTCCCTTCTTTGGATAGAACTTATCGCATGTCATCCCAACATATCCAATTAAAAAACAACTGCGCAGATGCGCTACTCTTTTCAAAGGAGTGTTCATTTCAACTTGGTCCACAAAACTATTCCTCTGGATCTCTTTCTTTGAATCCTAGAAGTGATTCCTTTTTATATATTGACAAAAATTGTCTTTTAAACCCTCCTGACTATCTCATATATTAACAGAATACCATTTGTTTGCATGCATTCTGGTCATATAGGACTGCATGTTACAATACAGTTGCAGCTGCTCAGCCAGTCAACCTATATGATTATGTTACAATCTATGTTTGGTCATATTTGTTATATTATTTGTCATTATACCAGTGCACTGGCTATTGTGTTTTCTAAAACTGTTATATAAATTACGATTTCTATTTACTCTATATCCATTACTTGTTTTGTCATTTCCTCATCCACTACATCCCTATTCTATTACCAGGTCATACTCCGCGCCAGTATTATTTGTGTATATTGTTGTATGTAGGGGTGGGACATCCCCTGTTATTCTGTGCAGCATTGTAAACCTTTTTTTCTAGAGCAGCGCCTTTGTATATCCTGTGTATACTGGGCCACCCATAATTTGTATCAGTTGTTTGATGTTCGTATTTTCTTGTTATCTTTTCAATATGAACAGTTTAAACAAAAAAAGAGTGACCAACTTGATCTATTACTGACCCTGTTTATTTGATGTGATACAAAAAGATATATATGGTTCCGCACCAGGTTTTAGACCATCCTCCTTGGTCACATATACTGTAATCAAATTTGAGGGGGTGCAACATGCCACATGAATCAGATCATAAAAAGGATAAAAGCAACGGTTGCACTAAAAGGCACTCCAGTCCTCTACACAAATTAAATAAATTAAAACATTACTGTGACAGGATGGACCGCCTATGCCACCCTCTCTGTTGCTGATGGGAACCGGCTGGGCTTACTTTACCACTGTCCTCTTTTTTTATTCCGAATACACCCCTCCTGTTGCAGTAGGAGGAGCCTGCTGCCACCAATGGACTCCTTTACGGCGCCCAGAACCACCTTCTGGGTAACTGTCACTGTTAGTGTACTCCCTTGCTGGTACACTTGGGCTGGTAACCCTGACCGCTTACTATGGATCAGGGTGTTGTGGATGGCCTATCACACTGGCCAGAGCTGCAGGGTAGCGGCAGAGTGGTGGTACTGGAGAACTGGGTCCAAACCTCTGAAATAGCTGGAGGACGGATTAGATTTAGGGTCTAATATATAAGTCACAAGATTACAGCAATATTGAAGAAGTTTTTAAGCAGGGTCTTGATGCAAAAATGCTGTTTATTTCACTTTTGTACTGACAAGGACAATTCCACTGATTAAAGGTATCAGTGGTAAGGTCAGATGGAACATCATAATGATATATTTCAGTTTACAAGGGCTCCCTTTTTATACTATTTTAGACACAGCCTTACAGGATATTTTTAGAATCAGGATGTAACCTGTTTACCAAAACATAAATTTACATGCATTGCAAAGCTAACAATATTTATGCTTTACCTGTGATATCTTAAAACCTTGCTATGATATCCTTCATCTTAATTTGGACACAGTGGCCATCTGACAGCAAGTCTAATTACATCATCCTATGCCTTCAGGTGCTAGACCCTCACACACCAAAAGGTCTAATTAGCATGGGTCCCTTCTTCAAACAGTTGCAGAATACACATATCCTCCAAAGAAAAGAATTCCGCAACAAAGGTTGCAAACCCCAAACAAGGCATTTCCTTACACTAAGATATACAAAAGGCTTTCTAAACAAAGGCTTATTGAATCAGATATATACATCAGAAATAAGGCATTTCCCCCAGCAAGGTTAAAACAGAAAAAACAAATTTTCTCCCCTGGTTTCATAAATAAAGAGTTCCTATATCAAAATACACACTATCAAAAATAAGTGCATTGGCAATTATATAAATAAGCGCCCTGAGCTATTTCTTTTAAATAAATTTATACCATAAGTTATTTATAAGTGATCCAGTCACAATAACCTTTATTGCCAATATTAAAAAAACACTCATTTATGCATCAGTAATAGGCAAATTATCATAAAAGATAGTGAAAAGAAAAGAAGAATTGTGAAAAATAGTAAATTAAAAATGTGTATCGCCACAACTAAAGTAAGATAAATTAGCAGGTCTTGCTGTTCCAATATGTGATACGTTCACAAAATACTATTATCTATATATAAGTGCCAGAACTCATGTGTGCTCCTATTTTTAAGACATCCACTTATACTATCAAGGAGCTGTAGTTAGGAGAACCAATGCCTTGCTACTCAGATCACTAAATAGATGATACGGCTGTCACCAGGAGACTAATGAGGCATAATAGGTGATAACATTATTTAGCAATATGAGATCGATCACCTCTCTGTGATTAATTAGAGAGCTTATTAACCATTGCCATCAATTATTTTATGCATAGGGAGACAGGCACATGTTACTTGGTCTGACACTAATAGAGAGGAATGGATATGATCCCACCCCTCTCATAATCACAAGGACAGTGAGTTTGGTAATATAGCTCTTCATAGTAGTATGAGCAACTGACTATTGTGATATTAAGATTTCCATCATAGGGATGATTATTCCATCATGTCAATAATAAAGACTACTATGCGGGGGGAATTGACTCCATGGGCTAGATTTACTAAGCTGCGGGTTTGAAAAAGTGGGGATGGTGCCTAAAGCAACCAATCAGATTCTAGCTGTCATTTTGTAGAAGATACTAAATAAATGAAAGCTAGAATCTGATTGGTTGCTATAGGCAACATCCCCACTTTTTCAAAGCCGCAGCTTAGTAAATCTAGGCCCATGACTCCATATCATTGGTTATAAATCACTCACTACAGACTAGACCACTATTCTGAATTAGATGAGCTCTTGGTCATTTTCACTATTTTTCTTTTCTTTTCACTATGTTTTATGATAATTCCCCTATTACTGATGCATAAATAAGTGTTTTTTTAATATTGCCAATAAAGGTTATGTTTTCATTTATTTAATTTGGGTAGAGGACCGAATGGCCTTTTAGTGCAACCCTTCATTTTCTCCTTTTTTTGACCTGTTTATTTTCTTCCAGCTGTTCTATATCCAGACAATTGGGATACGCTACCCAAAGAGGTGAGGAGATTGCCAAAGTGTGCAGAGTATGGCTAATATTAGCACTGTTGTAAGTGCAAAAATGTTATGATTTCATTGTCCTACTTTTCTTGTATTTCATCTATTGTGGTTTTGTTTGATGTTTGCTTTAGCGCCAGTCCCTCCCTTTTAATATTGCAAGCATAAAAGGTTTGCAAAGCATGTTATAGCACAATGCCTTGTCAATGGTTTCCTATATTCTGAAAATCAGCCAAATATTTTGTACATTATTCTTGAAATGAAAACATGAAATTTGTAGGCAGCCATTTGTACTAGAATAGACAGCACATTACATTTTTCATGCAAAACAATGGTTGCTTTTCCAATTATCAAGCACTTGTATGGAGGGAATTATCTAAGAAAAACATGCTGTTACCAGAGTGACTACAATGAACAGACTCGTACATTTCAACAAGATACAATGGATTTTAATTATTTTAATAGATGTAGCTGTAACCTATTGATCTTTTGTCCGTCATGATCTGAAAATAAGTGAAAAGGCTGCAATTCACATGACTTTTTCTCCCTTTTTCTTTATGCTTTTTTATGCTTAATTTTCAATAAGTTATGAATTTCTGCACTGAATGCTATGGTGTACCCACCCTCAAAACACATAGCTTGTGTAATGGAATCACCAAGGCCACCATCACAAATTTGTTTATTGAAATCACCAGGGCCACGATAACAAATTTTTGAGCTCTCTACTACCTCATAAACAGGGTCTTGTTTGTCTTACCTTTCATTTGGATGCTAGTATAAAAAGAAGAGCCAGTATATAAACTTCAGTTAATTCTATTGGTTAGGAAAGCAATTCATTTTGAATAGTATACAAAACAAAGTTCATTGTAGGAATATTTGTATAATGCAGACCGCATTCGGTTCGATATCGAGCCCCATTAAAGCAGACCCCAATCTCCACTTTCTTGTCGCCAATGTAAAGTCATTCTCTGGTGGCTTGTGTGTGTATGTGTATATATATATATATATATATATATATATTATATATAAAATATGTGCACAACTGGATGATGTGCACATGGTGTAGCTGCCTGTTTTATGGTAATTGTTTGTATTGTGTTTTATCCCTGAGGAAAATCATTAAACATGATTGAACTGTTGGAATAAGAATGTACCTTTTTTATTGTTCTTATTTGAGTATTAAATGCATGAAATATTAAACTACCTTTTCAGTATCTCTTTTTGTATACTTAAAACCGTCATTAGGGCAGAGGACTGGTTGTTAATTTATTTGAATCCCACCACTGCACATGACTTCAACTAATCGGCTAAAACCTGATACATTCATGGTGGAAATTGGACGTGCATTCAGTACTAATGTAGCTGTTATGGCTTTAGTGATCTGCTGTGCAACAGCATGCTCGCTGTCATGCTTGCAAATGCTTGTTTCACAGACAATTGTTGTTTAAAGCTATGCTCAATCTTCTTGTTCCCCATCTGTATAGAAGTTTCACCTCCAGCAGCAGCCGTAGTGAGCAAGGATGCGTCATGGATTACATTAGGGGAGTTGGTTTGCATTTGAAAAGTGGATGCTGGACTACGTAGCAATAATGAGGAGGTTGATGATGAAGGTGTTGATGGTGAAGATTGCATGAGGTGTCTATCCATTCTGCTGCTAGCTGATGATCGACTGCTTGTTACTGTACATGATTTTCCACCTTTTGAATGAACAGCAGAGTGGCTTAGTGGTTAGCACTTCTGCCTCACAGCGCTGGGGTCATGAGTTCAATTCCTGTCCATGGCCTTATCTGTGTGGAGTTTGTATGTTCTCCCCGTGTTTGTGTGGGTTTCCTCCGGGTGCTCCGGTTTCCTCCCACACTCCAAAAACATACTGGTAGGTTAATTGTCTGCTATCAAAATTTACCCTAGTCCGTCTGTCTGTGTGTGTGTATATTAGGAAATTTAGACTATAAGCCCCAATGGGGTAGGGACTGATGTGAATCAGTGGTGCTATATAAATAACCAGTGATGATGATGATGAACTCTCAAATAACATAACAGGGAGATTGTGCCTTCTTACCTCTCTGTCTCTACTACCCAGTATTGTTTTATTACCCAATTGTAAAGTGCTACAGATTTGCTGACACTATATAAATAAATGATGATGATGATGATGATGAAGGTATGAAAGTAGGAGGTGCTTATCTCAGATGTCTTGACAAATGTTTTTTGGGTTGGAATAAAAAGGTAGATTTTTTTGGTCATTTACCCAGGCATGGACATGAGGTATTACCACTGGTGATCGACTTACTTGGGCAGCTACATCATTTTCCTAACTATCTTGTTTAAATACAACACATTGTAACATTTTCAGATCCACAATTATCCCCTCATCCTGTTGCACATTAGCAAGCTCCAAAGTAGCATCCTCAATTTATATGTCTAAATCATTGTCATTGCTATTCAGCCTCACATTTCCAAAGGTATGCGGTCGACAACTACACATTCATTTGGTCAACATTCAGAAAGTCAACAAAATTAAATCGACAATTCAAATGTCAACAGTATTATTAGGTCTATAATTCTAAATGTAGACATTATTAAATGGTTAGGGCAAAGGTTAGAGATAGGGTTAGACATAGGGATGTTATTGTCAACTTAAAAATACTGTCTATATTTGAGTTGTCAACCTAATAATACTGTCTACATTCAAATTGTCAACCTAATAATTCTGTCAATGTCCTTATTATCGACTTTCCAACCCTGTCTATATTATGGTGTTAAACCATATAAGTGTCAATCATGTAACTGTCCAACATATGTATCACACCCAGCAAGACATAGTAACGAGGTGGAATTTCACACTTTATATTCTTCAGCGATGTTCCTAAACCATTTCAGTTGCGGGGTGGCAGCTGTGAAGAGATAATTAGAAAATATACTGTAAATGACTGTAAATGAATGTTAATGCTATATATAGTAATGTAGGAGCAAAAACAGTTAAAAATTACATGATTTTTCCTAATTTTCACAAAACACAAAGACGTTTTAGAACCAAAGACAACACACTGGGTCTGCGCACATCTTTAAAAATAATTGCAACCAATGTATTTTTTTCTATGTAAATTCTAAGTAAAATCCCTCTTTCACATTGTCTGTCTAATCATTCTCTACACGTGATTTTCGGAGTACAGCCTGCCAGCTACCTTCCTCCCTACACACTGTCTATTCTAGAATGACAGATGAGAAAATGAGGGGACAATATATCTAAAAGATATCAATTCAAAACTTGCAACATTTTCCTGGATATCCCATTTTGGTGCTTATTCAGATGGATTTTAGCACTTAGAACGCCAAAACTTGGATATGTCGGATTTCCCAGAATCCAAAACATCCATCTCTAGTGAGAATAATGAAATACTTTTTTTTGTGTGCATTCTGATGGAACTTTATATTCCACATATGGACTGTACATATCCTGCAGTGCATTGTGTCTGTCAGAGGAGAGCGTATATATAGGCCAGTATTCAAGAGAGGTTTCTTCAGAGTGCCTCTGATGAAACGGCGGTTGAACACCGAGAAACGCGTCAGGCCATTCGAGTTTTATTATCTGGAGGCTATTAGTCTACAGAACAGTCTTTTAACCCCAGGGTTGGATTTTTGTACCTCTTCGGTTTGCTACACAGAACCAAGTGCTTGTGGGAGTATTCCAGCAGGACTATACTGGAATTTCACACAGGTTGGAGCGATTCCGATTTATCAGGTCTATTTTTAACCTACTATTCTCCGTGTACCATGTGTTTCTAACTACAAGTGGGATTGCACACATTGCTGTGCGGATTATAATCTCAGCCAGTATATTTTTTACTGGTAATTCACCACTGTATCATATTATGCTGGACATTCATCCTTCATTGGACTTTATATCTCCCATATATAGTTGGCACTAAGATCTAGGACTGTGTTACTAATATTGTTATGATTGGTCATTCTAGCAGACTTTTCCAATAGTTCCAGATCTTTATGTATTTTAAAGTTTATAATTATTTATTAAATTGACCTATAAATATTTCAAGCTTTGCACTATTTCTGATCTTTTTTCCTTTACTATTCCACATATGGACTGTACATATCCTGCAGTGCATTGTGTCTGTCAGAGGAGAGTGTACAAAGGCCTGTATTCAAGAGATGTTTCTTCAGATCTGCTTGTAGATGAATGCAAACGTGCGTAAGCCCAAGTAATGCGTGTTTAAAAAAAAAAAAACACACAACGCGCTCATTTTGCATGCCTTAATGAATCAGACCCTCTGCATTTAATGATTTGTGACTCTTTATCAGGTTCACCTAACAGGTGTTAGGAACTCTTCCAGCCGGCACAACACAACCTGGAGTCTACTCTGTCAGTCAGGTGTTCACTGGAGCCCCTGATGGTGGGGACAGACTGGGCTGCAGACTGGCAGAGGGTCGTGAAGTGTGTACCGGCTGGGGAGAACCCAGGCAAGAAGAGTCAGGTCCACGCAGAGGTCAAAAGGCCGGCAGCAGGTATCAGTATCGATGAACAAGCTGAGGTCAAAGGTCACAGGCAGAGAAGCGGAACGGGTAAACGAGCCAAGGATCAGGGTCACAGGAAACACAAGCGAAATCCAATACAAAGCCAAGGGTCAAACACGGGTAGTCAAAACGTAGGTAACAGGATACAGGAACTGGAACAAGCAGGTCAGCAGACTGGAGCACAGAAGCTATAACCGGCAATGAGGCAGCAGACCTCATTGCCTTAAATACAGACACAGACCAATCAGCAGTTGAACACACTCCTGCAGGCTAATTTACTAGTATCCAGCAGGGCCAATCAGGGCTTGCCCCTGACCTACAGAGTTGCAGGCTAATGCCTGTTACTAAGCCTAATCAGCCCACAGGCTGCCTGCTATGCGCATGCGCCCGGCTACCAGCACCGCCGGGACGCAGTGCTAGTGTACTAGCGTCTGGCCGTTGCCCTGGTAACGGCCGGACAGGAAGAGGAAATGACGTCCTGGTCGTCAAGGTGACGGCCGGGACGCTGGGGCACATGAGAAGCGAGCCGCGGCGGGTGTGAGTACCGCCGCGGCTCGTGACAGTACCCCCCCCTGAGGAGGGGTCAAGGGACCCCGACACCCAGGTTTTCTTGAAAATTTCCTGAAGAATTCCTTCAATTGTTTGGGAGCATGGAGTTGTCTCCGCGGAACCCAAGAGCGTTCTTCTAACCCGCGGTTCCTCCACTGTACCAAAAAGTGCACCTGTCCTTGCACTTTTTTGGAATCCAAGATTTTCTGAACACTGTACCTCTGTGGCTTGCCTGAAGACTGGGCTTGAACTGGATAAAGAACTGGTTTTAACAGAGAACAATGAAATGTGTTTGGAATTCTTAACGAGCCCGGAATTTTTAACCTAAATGCAACAGAGTTTACCTGCTTGATGATGGAAAACGGCCCGATGAATTTAGGGCCCAACTTCTTGCAAGGTTGCTTCAGCCTGATATTTTTTGTAGACAGCCAGACTTTCTGGCCAACCTTAAGAGAGCAGATGGTACGGTGTCGGTCCGATTTTTTTTTTGCAACAAGTGAGGCTTGTCTTAAAGATGAGTGCACTTTCTTCCAGATAACTCTGAGATCCCTGGCAGTGGAACGGATCTCCTGGATACCAACGGACTGGAGAGAATACAAAGAGTTCGATCTGGGGTGAAAACCATAATTGCAAAAAAACGGAGAGGTTTTGGTGGAGGAGTGACAGGAGTTGTTACAGGCAAATTCCGCCCAGGGCAACAAGGAGGACCAGTTGTCATGGAACTCCGACGTGTAGGTTCGCAAGAACTTCTCCAAAGACTGGTTAACCCTTTCCGTCTGCCCATTTGACTGAGGGTGGTACGCTGATGACAAACTAATCTTGATTCCCAGGAGGGTACAGAATGATCTCCAGAACTGCGCAATGAACTGAGAACCCCGATCGGAGACGATGTCTGTAGGGAGTCCATGGAGGCGAAAAATGTGTTGAATGAACAGGACGGCCAAATCTCGAGCAGAAGGAAGCCTGGCTAGTGGAATGAAATGCGCCATCTTGCTAAACCGGTCTACCACAACCCAAATGGTATTGTGTCCCGCAGAGAGTGGTAGATCAACTATAAAGTCCATGGATAGATGTGTCCAAGGTTTAGCAGGAGCGGCTAACGGAACCAACTGCCCTACCGGGCGAGTCCTGGGAACCTTGTTCCTGGCACAAACTTCACAGGACAGTACGTGACCTTTTGAGGTTGGCAGATAGAGACGGCCACCATACGGTACGGGAAAGTATCTCTAGGATGTCCAGCAGTCCGACTGTTGTGTGCTTCAGCAAGAACTGTCTTCCTTAAATGAACTGGGACAAACAACCGTCCTACCGGAGTGTTGTCAGGAGCCAACTTCTGAAACCTTTGTAAGGTACAGCTCAGATCTTGAGTTAATCCGGCATGGACCATGGATACAGGAACAATGGGCTCTGGGTTAGTGACTGGGGCATGATGTGCCAGAAAACTTCTAGACAGAGCGTCCGCTTGAATATTTTTAGAACCAGGACGATAAGTGATAATAAAGTTAAATCGGGTGAAGAACAGTGACCACCGAGCCTGACGGGGGTTTAGGCGTTTAGCTGACTGAATATACTGCAGATTCTTATGATCCGTTATAACGGAGATCTGGTGTGCAGCGCCTTCCAACCAGTGTCGCCATTCCTCAAAGGCCCATTTAATTGCTAGCAATTCTCGATTTCCCACGTCATAATTGGTCTCCGCTGAGGACAATTGGCGGGAAAAAAAGGCACATGGATGCAAGCGGTGAGTCTGAGGATCCTTTTGTGACAAGATAGCTCCAGCACCGACGTCAGAAGCATCTACCTCGAGAATAAATGGTACCTTTGGGTCCGGGTGTCTGAGGACCTGAGTGGACACAAAAGCTTCCTTTAAGGTTTTAAATGCATTTATTGCTTGCCGTGACCAAACAGCCGAATCACCTCCTTTGCGAGTCAAGGAAACGATAGGAGCCACGATGTCAGCAAAACCGCCAATAAATCTCCTGTAATAATTGGCGAATCCTAGGAATCTCTGGACCGCCTTGAGGTTATTGGGTTGTACCCAATCCAGGATTGCCTGGACCTTGTTGGGGTCCATGGAGAAACCCTCTGAAGAGATTATATAGCCAAGAAAGGATACCTTCTTAACCTCAAACTCACATTTTTCGAGTTTCGCGTAGAGATGATGTTCCCGTAGTTTCTGTAGGACTTGTCTGACATGACTCCGATGTACCGGCAATGAATTGGAATATATGAGAATGTCATCTAAGTAGACAACAACAAAGTGTCCTAGGAACTCACGTAACACCTCATTAATTAAATCCTGGAACACAGCAGGAGCGTTACTAAGGCCAAACGGCATGACCAAGTATTCGTAGTGGCCCGAGAGCGTGTTGAACGCCGTCTTCCACTCATCACCTGCTCTAATGCGTATGAGGTTATAAGCACCTCGAAGGTCGATTTTTGTGAAGACCGTTGCTCCTCTTAATTGATCAAAGAGTACAGAGATGAGAGGAAGCGGATAGGTGTTTTTAACTGTAATCATATTCAGTCCCCGATAATCGATACATGGTCTGAGTCCACCGTCCTTCTTGGACACAAAGAAGCACCCAGCCCCTACTGGAGACTTAGATGGCCTGATGAAGCCTTTCTCCAGATTTTCATCAATGTACTCCTGCATGGATTTGGTCTCTGGACCGGAGAGAGAATACAAACGTCCCTTGGGTAGTTTAGTACCTGGAATTAACTCGATGGCACAGTCGAACTCCCGGTGTGGTGGCAAAATATCAGCAGCCTTTTTAGAGAAGACATCCCAGAAGTCATGATACTGGGAGGGAAGCTGCTCCGGAATGGACCGAACCACACGTAGAGGTACTGTCAAACAGGACTGTGAACAATGAGGGCTCCACTGGACAATCTCTCCTTTTGCCCAATCTATGACAGGGTTATGACAGGATAGCCAAGGATGACCTAGAATCAAAGGCACTGACGGGCATTCAATGAGACGAAAGACTATAGATTCGGAGTGGAGAGCCCCAATCCTCAATTGTAGTAGCGGGGTCTCCCAGGTAACCTTACCGCCTGGCAATGGAGCACCATCTAAGCCACATACCGTGATGGCAGATTTGAGTTTAACCCGTGGAATTCCAGCAGAGCGGGCAAACTCGAAGTCCAAGAAGTTACCTGCAGCTCCACTATCAATGAAGGCCGCCAGACCCACAGAACAAGCACTGAACGTGAGCTGTGCAGGAACCAATACCGCATTTTTTGGGGAGACAATTTGTAGACCTAAGTGAACTCTCCCCTCGTTCCCTAGGCATGCTCGTTTCCCGACTTCTTTGGGCAAGAACGGGAGAAGTGGCCTCTTGCGCCACAATATAAACATAAGCCTTGTGACCGTCTCCTGTCTCTTTCCTCAGAGGAAAGACGGTATGCTCCCAACTGCATTGGTTCCTCACCATCCTGGGAGATAGGAACGAAGGCGGATGGAGGTGATGACGTTTCCTTTTCAGTTTTCCGCTCTTTATATCTCCTGTCAATTTTAATGGAGAGATGCATCAGATTCTCCAGAGAGCTAGGAGACGGGTATTGCACCAGTGAATCTTTAATCTGTTCGGATAGGCCGTCACGGAACTGACTACGTAAGGCAGGGTCGTTCCATCCACTGTCAGGTGACCATCTACGGAATTCCGCGCAGTATTCTTCTGCCGACCGTCGGCCTTGTTTCAAGGACCGTAGATGAGCTTCCGCGGAGGCCACTCGATCCGGGTCATCATACAGTAAACCCAATGCCTCAAAGAAGGAGTCTACGGACTGCATGGGCGGACTGGTCTGTGGCAAAGAAAACGCCCAGGACTGGGGGTCACCCTGTAGAAGGGAAATAATAATCCCAACTCGTTGCTGCTCTGAACCGGAGGAGCGGGGTCTCATCCGAAAATAGAGTTTGCAGCTCTCCCTGAAGTTCCGAAACAAGGTTCTATTTCCGGAGAACCGATCTGGTAAATTAATTTTGGGCTCACAGATGTGATCTGGAGGAGATTGTGAAGCTTTTGTGGCTTCTTCTTGAACAAACATATGCTCAGCCAATCCCTGCATCATCTGATACAAAGACTCAACATGGCCTGCTAGGGTTTATGCCGGAGACGGTGTGGATCCACTTGCATCCATCCTAATCTTGTCTCCGTGAGTGGGCCAGTTATAATGTTAGGAACTCTTCCAGCCGGCACTACACAACCCGGAGTCTACTCTGTCAGTCAGGTGTTCACTGGAGCCCCTGATGGTGGGGACAGACTGGGCTTCAGACTGGCAGAGGGTCGTGAAGTGTGTACCGGCTGGGGAGAACCCAGGCAAGAAGAGTCAGGTCCACGCAGAGGTCAAAAGGCCGGCAGCAGGTATCAGTATCGATGAACAAGCTGAGGTCAAAGGTCACAGGCAGAGAAGCGGAACGGGTAAACGAGCCAAGGATCAGGGTCACAGGAAACACAAGCGAAATCCAATACAAAGCCAAGGGTCAAACACGGGTAGTCAAAACGTAGGTAACAGGATACAGGAACTGGAACAAGCAGGTCAGCAGACTGGAGCACAGAAGCTATAACCGGCAATGAGGCAGCAGACCTCATTGCCTTAAATACAGACACAGACCAATCAGCAGTTGAACACACTCCTGCAGGCTAATTTACTAGTATCCAGCAGGGCCAATCAGGGCTTGCCCCTGACCTACAGAGTTGCAGGCTAATGCCTGTTACTAAGCCTAATCAGCCCACAGGCTGCCTGCTATGCGCATGCGCCCGGCTACCAGCACCGCCGGGACGCAGTGCTAGTGTACTAGCGTCTGGCCGTTGCCCTGGTAACGGCCGGACAGGAAGAGGAAATGACGTCCCGGTCGTCAAGGTGACGGCCGGGACGCTGGGGCGCATGAGAAGCGAGCCGCGGCGGCTGTGAGTACCGCCGCGGCTCGTGACAACAGGGTCATATTAATTATTGCTTTTCAAGACTCACATGGTTTTAAGTAGAGATGGTCACTGACCCCCGTGTTTTGGTTTTGGATTCGGTTTTGGATCTGGATTACCGTCGTGTTTTGGTTTTGGTTTTGGATTTGCAAAACCTCCATTGCGTGTTTTGGTTTTGGTTTTGTGTGGTTTTGTTTTGCTATTTTGTTGGAAAATCAATGTTTTTGGGCCTAAAATAACCCAATTTAGTGCTCCAACTGTTTTAGAGAGAAGTAATCTAATTGTTGAGGTAATAAATCATCCAAAAAAACAGTTTAATTCTTCGTTGGTAGGTCTTCATTTATTCTACACACAAAACAGATTGTCTTCCTCTCCATCTATGCATATTGGCAATGCAGCCATCGTCTTTGGATGTATATTACACCCTACACTTATAGTTAAATATGTAAAGAAATGGAAAAAGGCAGTTTGCTTTCTGTCTCTATAGGCCCCCCTCCACTTGTTTAAAAAAACAAAAAATTTAGCCGTTATACACTGTACAATATTAATTGAAATGGGCAAAGCCAGTTTGGTTTCTGTCTCTATAGGCCCCCCTCCACTTGTCAAAAATACAAAAAAATTCAGCCGTTATAAACTGTACGATATTAATTGACATGGAGAAAGCCAGTCTGGTTTCTGTCTCTCTAGGCCCCCCTCCACTTGTATAAAATACCAAAAAATTCAGCCGTTATAGACTGTACAATATTATGAGAAATGGACAAAGTCAGTTTGGGGTCACTCTGTCTATGACACCCTACCCTTAAGGATAAATTTCTTGACCTGCCTCTGGGATGACGATTCACCCCCAGCAGCAGCAACAGCAGCAGCAGTGGGACTAACGCTTTCTTCAGAGGAATCAATAATAGTGCAGGAGTCATCCAGCCTTAAGTGGGATGCCGGGCTAACTCCGAGCGCTACTGAGGATATTGATGAGGATGGTGTGGTGGGTGTATTTTGTAGCCGTCGGGATGTCTTAGGGTCTTAGCTGATGATGGAGTGCTTGTAATTTTTTTGGGAAGAACTTTCAGCTTTTCCCAACACTTTGCCATGAACTCTCGTTAAATGGCGTAACATAGACGAGGTTCCAAGATGGTTAAGGTCCCTCCATCGACTGACTGTGGCTTGACATACACTACAAATGGCTATACAATTATTGTCTGGATTTGGGTAGAAATAATTCCACACATAAGAAGTGGATTTTTTTGTTTTATGCCCAGGCATGACAATGGCCTTTTTCTTGTCACGTGCCAGAACTGCTGCCACTGGTGCAGGACTTACACAAACAACCTCATCCTCATCAACATCCTCATTAGCGCCCTCGTCGCCTACACAAATCTCCCCCTTATCCTCTTCTAATTCCAAAGTGGCATCCTCAATTTGGGTATCACCGGCTACACTCGGGCTATTAAGGCACACATCAGCAGAATGCTCACGATTAGACATCTCACTGTTGGATGGACTCTCCACAGGGATTGTTGTCATTTGTGAATCAGAGCAAACATTGTCCTCTAATGCCTTACTGTTATCTTGCAGCTCGGCTTTGACACGTAACAGTAGTTGTGCACCAATTGTAGGCTGGGTAACTTTTTGGGATCTGCCACTAATAGCCAAAGGTGAAGGCCTCATTCTCTCTTTGCCACTGCGTGTGTAGAATGGCATGCTTGCAATTTTTTTTTATCGTCACTTAACTTTTGCTTAGTTACACTTCTTTTTCGCTTCAATACAGTAAAACATTTTTAGGTTTTTGTTTTTTGCACTAATTTGGAAACACTCTGTTGTTTGACATCGCCTAGGCCAGATGACGTACTGGGAACACTGACATTAGGACTGGTGACAGAACCTGGTTGCTCATTCTGATCATATGTGGACTGCTTTGAATCCATTCTGAGCGCAAAGCACTGGGGAGTGCTAAAAATTAGTTGGTAGATACTGCTGACAGATATGACTTTTGACAGCCAGAAATATTTATGCACAGTTATGGGGGACACCCCAAAAGCACTGAGGAGTGCTAACAATTAGTTGGTAGATACAGCTGACAGATATGACTTTTGACAGCCAGAAATATTTATGCACAATTATGGGGGACACCCCAAAAGCACTGAGGAGTGCTAAAAATTATTTGGTAGATACTGCTGACAGATATGACTTTTGACAGCCAGAAATATTTATGCACAGTTATGGGGGACACCCCAAAAGCACTGAGGAGTGCTAACAATTAGTTGGTAGATACTGCTGACAGATATGACTTTTGACAGCCAGAAATATTTATGCACAATTATGGGGGACACCCCAAAAGCACTGAGGAGTGCTAAAAATTAGTTGGTAGATACTGCTGACAGATATGACTTTTGACAGCCAGAAATATTTATGCACAATTATGGGGGACACCCCAAAAGCACTGAGGAGTGCTAAAAATTATTTGGTAGATACTGCTGACAGATATGACTTTTGACAGCCAGAAATATTTATGCACAATTATGGGGGACACCCCAAAAGCACTGAGGAGTGCTAAAAATTATTTGGTAGATACTGCTGACAGATATGACTTTTGACAGCCAGAAATATTTATGCACAATTATGGGGGACACCCCAAAAGCACCTGGGAGTGCCAAATATTAACAAAAAAATAATAAACCTCTATCCTCCTCTCTGCTCTAGCGATTTTTGTTAGAGCAATTGCAAGAAGAATATTGGATTCTCTGTCCCTGCTCTAATCAGCCTGTGACTACACCCTGCACTCTCCCTCTGTCAAATGGCGATGGATTGCTGTGGAGGCGTGTATTTATAATGTTGAAGTATCGCGAGAACCGAGCCCCTAGATCCGGCGACGTCACGATGACGTTCGGCCTCGATTTGGATTCGGAACGGGCGGGAGAGTACCGAGCTGCTCAGCTCGGTACTCGGATACCCAAAGTTCGGGTGGGTTTGGTTCTCGAGGAACCGGACCCGCCCATCTCTAGCTTTAAGGGTTAAATTATGCAAACCTATAAGCTAAAATTGAGTTTATTTATGTGGTAACTATTGGTTACAATATTTTTACAACTGAGACTGCCTTCATAGTCTATTGGTGTTTGATTGTTGATTTGAGTTTACGTTTATATTCATTATAAGTACTAAATATATTTGCTTCAATAGTTAAAAGGGATTGTTTAAAGACCAGACATCTCTGAGATGGATTGCAGCTACACAGCTGTATGTGTGTGGTATCTAAAGAGCAGCTTTGCATTGTGTCTTGGGACTGTGGCTTTTACTATTCCTAGTAATCAGTCATTCCTGCATGGTATTGGGATCTCTGCAAGGTTACAGTGGAAAGCTGGTGCTAGATACAAAAAATATAAAGGACACGTGAAGTTATCTGCAAGTACTTGCTAATTAAGGCTCTGACTTAGTAAAGTAGAGTGAAACTAGACCCGTAATCATCAACAGACGTATGTTCAGATCTGGGGGTAAATGTATGAACCTCCGGATTCTTCAACTCCGGTGAGCTTTAAATTTAAGCGCTGAAGACGCTGAACTCGCCGGAGTTGAAGAATCCGGAGGTTCATACATTTACCCCCTTGTCCTTGTTGAATTTGGACGTGCGTATTTAACAAAAAACGCACAATGTGTTCGTTTTGAATTCCTTGGTGAATCAGGCCCTAAGTGTCTGCATGTTTCTACCACAGGAGGGATTGTTTTGCTTTTATCCCACACATTCATAGAAACCTGTCAGGTTGATAAATCTTTATCATTTGAATGTGCATCATTGTGCTTATTTCAAGAAATGAAATTACAAATACTGACTACAGATGATCCATATAAGATTTTTTTGAGAGATTGTGTTTCATTTGATACATGTCGGTATGTTTTATGAGAGGATTATGGAACCCTGATACAAAATTAGTTGTAACACATAATTGGATTTTTAAGACATAATTATCAGGTTTTTAGTTAAATAGTACTATTGCTTTTAAAAATCTTAATTTATGTAGCTTAGTTTCCAGATATAATGTGAATACGTGTGCTCAATATAACATGACTTTGGGATAGTAATTGCCACATTAACTATCATCTATAAGGCTTTTTGACCACATGATGGTGCTCTTTGCACACAATAAAAGCAATGAATGATTCAAGAATAATGTATTTTAAAATGTACAGTATATGAAATGCATGCTCCTTTCTTTAAGTTATAAGGTTATTCGACATTATTAAATATAACCAACAAACAGCTAAATGTTACTGCTAGTGAATAATTAAATTTAAAATGCAAGGGTCTTTTAAGCTGCAAAATTTTAGCTAATGAATATTAAAGGGGATATAATACAATTCAATAATGTTCGACTATAGTTATATTTTGTAATATATAATATTTTTGTTTTAGGCTTAATAATTTAATTTTATTCTGGGAACATGTGCATACTGCATTTGTTATATACCACTTCAGTTTGTCACGAACAAGCTTTCAGAATTTATGTATTTTATTTTTATTTTGTATCCAGACCACTTTTTTTCCACCCGATCTTTGAGGACCCAACATCCATAATTTTCTTCTCCACCACATATCATATTTTAGCATTTGGCTGCACTGCAAATGATCAAATACAAAAAAGGAGTCAGAGATGGCTCTAATTCTACACAAACATGCCAAGATGTAGGGGACATCTAAAGTACTGAGACTGGCCCTGAGAGAGGCACACAGAGACTTTGAAGTATCACCCACACGTCTTCAGCTGGAAGTACTAGATGAAGAGAACAATTTTGTTGGAAGTCTGTGTGTGTTTGGAAATCAAATTTAATCCATCCAGACTTACAGGTTACATTAATACATCTTGGATCAGCAAGGTTTAAAAAATATACATATATAAAAATTACAATTATACATTCCCCTGCCATCCATTACTCCCATTATATTTTGCCTGTTAGTTAAACTCATGGTTGAAATACCATGCGCTGTAATATATAATATTATTCATGTAAACATAATAATGTGAACATTAATTTAATCATGATTTATTTCTTAAGCTACCTGTTAACTCACATTATCCCACTGTGTGGCACACGCCCAAAAAATAAACTGTCTTCTTACTTAGCTGTGATACAGATAAACATGCTCTATTTTCCATAACTGTGCCACTTTCTGAAAAATAGTGGGCATTCTAGTCCTGGGATGTAAAGACGGTGGCCATAATACAACCCATACACCTTAATAAACAACCAATGCCTTTTTAATGTACTGCTAGGCGTGGACGCACCCCTGGAGCCAGATTAGTACTAATACTAATGAAGTAAACCAATAAAAAAAATCCTTTTTATTTCAGCTCTAACTTGAGCTGGTATGTAGAGTTGTTGGCTCTCTAAGTTCCTCTAACATTGACCACAATTAAATCACCACTTGGATAGCAAAAGTTGCTAAAACATATTCTGAATCTGTAGATGATAATGGAATTGCTTGATGGGTTTTCTTTTAGTGCTCCATCAGAAAAATTTCAACGTGTGTATGCATGTACATATAGACTCTAGAAAACAAGCCCTAAGAATACCAGGGATATGGGGAGGTTCTTTTAGAGCCTGATTCTCAGGCTCAGAAACCTTGGGAATACTCTTTATTGTAAGAAGAGAGTCCTCTCTTTGAAACATAGGTGTTAATTATTACCTCTGCAATAGGGAAAGGCACAGAAAGTTATAATTGCATATTTTTACACCTGGCATCCCTTGTACTTATTTTTACTGATTCTATTAATTTTATTGTCCCTTACTTATCTGTATTGTTTGTTTATTTTTTGCTAATTGTACGCCACTGCAGATTCTGAAACACCATATAAATAAAAATGATGATGACTAGAATGCCCGGTTGTTTCCAGACAGTAGAGCTATAGTGGAATATAGTTTTTTTAAAATAATTTGTTTACTAGAAAACAGGGGAAAAAAGTAGAAAAGAGGTGATTGTCGTACCGTTTTGAGTAGCTCCAGGTCACCCAATAAGAATGATTGACTTAGTATAAGAGACAATAGAGAAGGCAACTATATAAGAAGACACAACTAGAAAAAAGAAAACATTACAAAGAGGATGAGGAAATAGGATGTAGAGATGGTGTGGAGAAGTGCCCCGTCCATCGGCCCGGGAAGAGGGTGAACATAGAAGACGGAAGAGACTCGCCGGACCTTCGTTCCAGCAGTGAGTATCCCCGATCCTCTTTTTCAGGTCCCAGCGGCAGCGGAGAGGTGAGCCAATCACGGCTCACCTCCCGCTGCTGGCCAATCAGAGGCCAGATCGGCGAGCCAATCCTGGCTCGACTCCGGCCATCCGAACTACTGGCGCCGCCGCGAGCCAATCAGGGCTCGCGGCGACGGCTGATGACGTCAGCGCGCCAACGGCTTTATAAGCCGCTGGGCGCCGACACGAGGGGAGTCCAGTGGTGGAGGAGAAGAAGGAGGATGTCGCGTCCAGAGGTCCAGTGGCTGAAGTGGCAGGGAGCCCTTGTAAGGGCTGTGAGCTACCCTGCCGCCCGAAGACTTCAATCAAGACGCCGGAGCCGAGATCGTCGGCGGGGAGCCCTTGTAAGGGCCAAAAGCGCCCCCGCCAAGCAGCCTTCAACAGCGCCGAAGAGGAGAAGAGGCGCCAGCGGTTGGAAAGCCTGGAAGACCCGAAGACGGCGGGTCAAGTTGAGTTTCCTGCAGGAAGCAGGAAAGTATCAATTACTCTTTTAGGTCGGGGCACCTTCATGCACTAGGCCTGTGGCGCAGGTAGGGGTGGCCATTGTAGGTTGCTTAGAAGGGAACAAGGCCCTAGTTGTTAGAAGGGCACAAGGCCCTAGTTGTTAGAAAGGCACAAGGCCCTAGTTGTTAGAAGGGCACAAGGCCCTAGTTGTTAGAAGGGCACAAGGCCCTAGTTGTTAGAAGGGCACAAGGCCCTGGTCTTTAGAGGGCACAAGGCCCTGGTCTTTAGAGGGCACAAGGCCCTAGTTGTTACAGGGCAGGAGGCCCTCAGGTAGGAGCGCGGCTCCCCCGCAGGGCACCAGGCCTTTAGGTAGGTACAGGGTAGGAGGCCCTCAGGTAGGAGAGCGGCTCCCCCCCACAGGGCACAAGGCCCATAAGTAGCTTCTGGCTGTAGGCCAGAATAGGTAGGAGCTCGGCTCCCCCGCAGGGCACAAGGCCCTGAGCTGTAGCAGAGCACAAGGCTCTGGACTATAGGAGGGCGCAAGGCCCTCTAGTGCAGAGAGGCATAGGTCTCTGGTTAGGGAAGCGATAGGCTTCTGTGAGCGTAGCAGGGCGGCTGTCCTGTAGTGTAGCAAGGACTCCGGGTCCTTGCTGGTAGAGGGACATAAGGTCCCTGACTGTGAGCGGGCAGTAGGCCCTTGTAGTTGCCAGTGGGCTTTCAGCCCAGATCTAGCAGGACGCTAGGTAGCGTAGGGAACACTCGGTTCCTACCTAGGTACGAAGTAGATTCCTGGAGCGGTGTTTAGAAACCCCTCCATCCGTCCGGAAGGGCATCTAAGTCCTGAGCCCCAGGACAAGGCGGGCTTAACGGCCAGGGCTCAGGCCACGGGCGTAGGCCTGTGGGGCACAGCATCTCTGGACGCGCGAGAGGTTGGTCTGAGGCAAAGTACAGTGTGGTAAGTTCCATAGCGGTCCCTCGGGATTGGGTGAGTAACAGAGGTGTTGGGAAGGGCTGGCGTTGTGCTGTCTCTCTTGTCTTACAGGTGCTGATCAGAAGACAAGGTAGGCGGAAGGAGCCAAGGGGGCCCCATCGGAGAGTTGTGTACGTGAGTATCGCCGCGGCGAGGGCTGTTCCCTAGGTGCACTCACCTTGGGGAACTGTACCTCCCGTATTCTCCCTTTTTCCCTTAAAGCAAAACGAGTGCCCGGTATACGAAGTCAGGGGCCTTCTCCCCCTGCAGCGTTTGGGTGCTCGGACATCCCCCCACCCCTCCCCCCGTGGGCACCTCACAATGGCAAAACTTGTGATAGTTAACATTAAGAGGATTAAGGTAGTAAATGTAGATGACAGAGGTGGAGTGAAATGGGGCAGGTGGAGCGTGAGGAGGGAATTGTCTTAGTGTGAGGCAAGTGGGAAAAAAATGAGTTTTGAGGTAGCACTTGAAACATTCGAGGTTGAGGGCAAGTCTTATTGGATTCTCATTGTATTCTGGAGGGAATGGGGAGCCAACCAGGAAAGTTGTAATAGTCTGAAGACTGAACTGGAACGAAGGAAGGCAGGCCACAAGAGGATAGTATAATAAAGAATGGTGATCAACAGCTAGGTTCGGTACACAGTGAAGCTAATAAGATAAAGGGTTCAGGCAGTGGCGTAGTTGAGGACAATCCGAGGTCGATACACCAATAGTTGATAGCTAGAGAAATGATGCAGCAGCAGAAACAGGAACTAGATTTCAGACAGGAGCACAATAATCTGGCAAGGAAGCCAGGAACAGGAACATGCTAATATAGGAAGTCAGAGGGCAGAGCTAGAACTTGCTGGAGCATCAGGAGAACAGTTAAACTGAGCTAAAATACAGACTAAAGGCTGGGAGCTGTCGAGCAGCCAGAATAGCTCAGACCGCAGAGCAGCAGTCTCCAGAGGTAGAAGCTCCAAATTCGAATCCTGACAAAAGGACTGTGTCATGAAGGCCAAGGGAGTGATGGTATACTGTGTCAAAAGCAGCAAAGAGGTCAATGAGCAAATGTAGGGAAATTTAGCCAAGAGTAGGTCATTAGTCACTTTGATGAGTGCAGTCTTGGTAAAGTGAGTAGATTGGAAGCCTAATTGTATGGGATCAAGGAGGGAGTGAACAATGAGAAAGTGTGCTAAACAGTTGCAGACTAGCTGCTT
This sequence comes from Mixophyes fleayi, assembly GCF_038048845.1. NCBI lineage: Eukaryota > Metazoa > Chordata > Amphibia > Anura > Limnodynastidae > Mixophyes > Mixophyes fleayi. Next base: position 140,453,868 of record NC_134402.1, read on the forward strand.
AGTACTCAGCAGAAAAGAAACATTTCTGACAGTAACGGGTAGAGATGAGCGGGCTCGGATTTCGCTAATCCGAGCCCACCCGAACAGTGCGGATCCGACGGGATCCGAGCACTGTTCGGGAACTTCCGGGGCGCCAAATGAAGCCAAACCGAGGCTATGACATCCAAGTCTCACGTCGGATCTCGTGAGACTCGGATCTCATAAATGCCCCGCTCGTGGCCGCCATCTTCATTCTCCCAGTGGTTAGTGAAGAGGGCGGTTGATGTGCTCTGTCCTGCTGATAACTTTACTAAAGTGGTGGTTTGTCCTGCTGAGTGCATTAGTACTTTGTCCAGTGCTCTGTCCTGCTGATTTATTTAGTCAAGTGGTGCTTTGTCCTGCTGAGTGCAGTAGTACTTTTTCCAGTGCTCTGTCCTGCTGATTCCAGTGGTGCTTTGGCCAGTGTCTGTGCTGCTGAGTCCAGTGGTGCTTTTGTCCTGTATTTGTTTCTGATAAGTCCATATCAATTAGTTAAGCAGCCAAAAATCTTTAAAAAAAAAAAAAAAAATCTCTAAAAAATATTAAAAAAAAAATATTAAAAAAATATAAAAAAATAATTGAAAAAGTGTAAAAAATATTATAGAGCAATATATTCTTGCAGTCCAAAAAAAGAGGACCTGCCATTTCTATTACTACGGTCATTGTTTGTGTAGTTCCAAAAAATAGGAACTGCCAGTTCTATTACTACGGTCATTGTTTGTGTAGTTCCAAAATATAGGAACTGCCAGTTCTATTACTACGGTCATTGTTTGTGTAGTTCCAAAAAATAGGAACTGCCAGTTCTATTACTACGGTCATTGTTTGTGTAGTTTCAAAAAATAGGAACTGCCAGTTCTATTACTACGGTGATTGTTTGTGTAGTTCCAGAAAATAGGAACTGCCAGTTCTATTACTATGGTCATTGTTTGTGTGGTTCAAAAAAATAGGAACTGCCAGTTCTATTACTACGGTCATTGTTTCTGTAGTCCCAAAGTGTGTGTGGTTTAGGGGTACGCTCTCTTGTGCTGCATATAATGGAGTACAAACATTTTGAGGATAAAGTAGGGAAAGATCAAGACCCACTTCCTAATGCTGAAGCTGCTGCCACTAGTCAAGACATTGACATAGACGCTGAAATGCCATCAACGTTGGTTGCCAAGGGCGATGCCCAATCTCATAGTATAGGGTATGTAAAATCCAAAAACCCAAAGTTTCCAAAAATTAGCAAAAAAAGAAAATTAAAATCATCTGAGCATAAACGTAAACTTGCCAATTTGTCATTTACGACACGGAGTGGCAAGGAACGGCTTAGGCCCTGGCCCGTGTTCGTGACTAGTGATTCAGCTTCACCCATGGATCTAAGCACTTCTCCTCCCCCCCCCTCTAACAAGTTTAAGAAATCTAAGCTGTCATCAACAACTAGTCCAAGTCCAGCGAGTCCAAGGGTTTTTGTGGTTGCGAAGCCTGACATTCCCATCACTGTACGGGAAGAGGTGGCTCCTTCAACCATTTCCAGCACGCCCTCTGCATATGCTGGAAGGATCACCCACAGTCCAGTTACAGATTTGGCTAATTAAGGTGTGAATGTTGTACACCGGGAGGAGGATATTGATGTAGCTGGCGCTGAGGAGGAACTTGAGGAGGAGGATGCTGATGTGGTTATCATAAATGAGCCACCCGGGGGGGAAACAGTTGTTGTCCATGGGATGAAAAAGCCCATCGTCATGCCTGGTCAGAAGACCAAAAAAATCCACCTCTTCTGTCTGGGGTTATTTTTATCCGAATCCGGACAACAAATGTATGGCCATATGTAGCTTATGTAAAGCTCAAATAAGCAGGGGTAAGGATCTTGGCCACCTAGGGACATCTTCACTTATACGTCACCTGAAGAACCTTCATAATTCAGTGTTTAGTTCAGGACCTGTGGCTAGGACCGTCAGCAGTCAAGGGACACCTAAATCCCTTGGTCCTGTTGGATACATACCACCAACACCCTCCTCGTCAACTTCCTCCCCGATCTCCATCAGATTTAGTCCTACAGGCCATGTCACCAGCCAGACTGAGTCCTCTTCAATACAGGATTCATCCGAGGAATCCTGCAGCGGTACGCCTAATTCTGCCACTGCTGCTGTTGCTGCTGGTAGTCGGTCATCTTCCCAGAGGGGAAGTCGTAAGACCGCTACGTCTTTCAACAAACAGTTGACCGTCCAACAGTCGTTTGCCCTGAGCACAAAGTACGACAGTAGTCACCCTATATCAAAGCGGATAACTGCGGCGGTAACTGCTATGTTGGTGTTAGATGAGCGTCCGGTGTCCGCCATCAGTGGAGTGGGATTTAGACGGTTGATGGAGGTATTGTGTCCCCAGTTTCAAATCCCGTTGAGATTCCACTTCACTAGGCAGGCGATACCAAAGATGTACAGAGAAGTACGAACAAGTGTCCTCAGTGCTCCCAAAAATGCGGTTGTACCCACTGTCCACTTAACCACGGACATGTGGACAAGTGGTTCAGGGCAAACTAAGGACTATATGACTGTGACAGCCCACTGGGTAGATGCATTGCCTTCCACAGCAACAGCAGCAGATGCATCAGTAGCAGCATCTCCACAACGGCTGCTTGTGCCAAGGCAGGCAAAGTTGTGTATCACAGGTTTTAGTAAGAGGCACAACGCTGACAACCTCTGAGGGAAATAATCTCGGAGTGGCTTACCCCACTTAGACTCTCCTGGGGATTTGTGGTGTCAGACAATGCCAGTAACATTGTGCGGGCATTACATATGGGCAATTTCCAGCACGTCCCATGTTTTGCCCACACCGTTAATTTGGTGGTGCAGCATTACCTGAAGAGTGACAGGGGTGTGCAGGAGATGCTTGCGGTGGCCCGCAAAATTGCTGGAGACTTTCGGTATTCTGCCAGTACCTACCGCAGACTCGAGCAACTTTAAAAAAAAGGCTGAACCTGCCCTGCCATCACCTCAAACAAGAGGTTGTGATGTGCTAGAACTCCACCCTCTATATGCTGCAGAGGATGGAGGAGCAGCAAAAGGCCATTCAAGCCTACACAGCCACCTACGACATAGGAAAAGGAGTGGGGATGCGCCTGAGTCAAGCGCACTGGAGACTGATTTCCGTGTTGTGCAAGGTTCTGCAGCCGTTTGAACTTGCCACACGAGAAGTCAGTTCCGACACTGCCAGCTTGAGTCAGGTCATTCCCCTGATCAGGCTGTTGCAGAAGCAGCTGGAGAAAGTGAGGGAGGAGCTGGTAAACCATTGCAGACATGTCTACTGTCGCTGCATTGGATGCTGTCACAATAGAAAAAATGGTGGAGGATTATTTTTCTGACACCATCCAAATAGACATGTCAGACAGTCCATATTGTTACTGGCAGGAAAAAAAGGCAGTTTGGAAGCCCCTGTACAAACTGGCTCTATTTTACCTGTGTTGTCCTCCCTCCAGTGTGTACTCAGAAAGAGTTTTTAGTGTAGCGGGGAACCTGGTCAGTGAGCGGCGAAGGAGGTTGCTTCCGCAGAACATTGAAAAAATGATGTTCATAAAAATGAATTATCAATTCCTCAATCAAGTACAGCACTGGCCTCCAGATACTACAGAGGGACCTGTGGTTGTGGAGTCCAGCGGGGACAAATTGATAATGTGTGAGGATGAGGAAGTACACACTGAAGTGGGAGAGGAATCAGAGGATGAGGATGAGGACGACATCTTGCCTCAGTAGAGCCAGTTTAGTTTGTACAGGGAGAGATGAATAGCTTTTTTTGTGTGGAGGCCCAAATAAACCAATAATTTCAGCCACAGTAGTTTGGTAGGCCCTGTCGCTGAAATGATTGGTTTGTAAAAGTGTGCATGTCCTATTTCAACAACATCAGGGTGGGTGGGAGGGCTCAAGGACAATTTCATCTTGCACCTTTTTTTTTCTTTGCTAGCTCGTTTTGTGGGGGTCCAAACAAACCAATCATTTCAGCCACAGTAATTTGGTAGGCCCTGTCGCTGAAATGATTGGTATGTTAATGTGTGCATGTCCTATTTCAACAACATCAGGGTGGGTGGGAGGGCCAAAGGACAATTCCATCTTGCAACTCTTTTTTTGTCATTATGTGCTCTTTGGGGCCTAGTTCTATCTCCATCAGAGATATTCCTGCAGGCTATGTCACCGGCACAGCTATGTTGGTTTTAGACGTGCGTCTGGTGTCCGCCATCTGTGCAGTGGAATTTAGACTAGTTGAAGGAGGTTGTCTTTGTTTCTGTAGTTCCAAAAAAAGAAGAAATGCCATTTCTATTACTATGTTCTTTGTTTCTGTAGTTCCAAAAAAGAGGAACTGCCATTTCTATTACTATGTTCTTTGTTTTTATAGTTCCAAAAAAGAGGAACTGCCATTTCTATTACTACGTTCTTTGTTTCTGTAGTTCCAAAAAAGGGGAACTGACATTTCTATTACTATGTTCTTTGTTTTTATAGTTCCATAAAAGAGGAACTGCCATTTCTATTACTACGTTCTTTGTTTCTGTAGTTCCAAAAAAGGGGAACTGCCATTTCTATTACTATGTTTTTTGTTTTTATAGTTCCAAAAAAGAGGAACTGCCATTTCTATTACTACGTTCTTTGTTTCTGTAGTTCCAAAAAAGAGGAACTGCCATTTCTATTACTATGTTCTTTGTTTTTATCTGTGCAGTGGAATTCAGACCAGTTGAGGGTGATATATTGTGGCCCCGGTACCAAATTGGGTACCGGGGCCACTCCACTACGCAGTCCAGATAGATGTGTATCAACTACATTCAGTGTTGGGTCCAAATCCAAAATTAATGAAAATGACCTGTCATCGTCAAAAACAAGAGGCATTGACGCGCTCAAACTACACCCTGTATATGCTGCAGAGGATGTAGGACTAAAAAGAATATTGTGAGGTGTGAGGTGTTCAGAATAGACTGGAAATTAGTGGAAATGATTGTTATTGAATGTTATTGAGGTTAATAATAGCGTAGGAGTGGAAAACAACAAAAAACTGGATTTTAGTTCTTTTTATGCTTTTTAAAAAATAAATCAGAACCCAAAACCCGAAATCAGAACCAAAACCTTTCGTCAGGTGTTTTGGCAAAACAAATCAGAACCCAAAACCTCAAGCTAATCAGAACCCAGAACCCAAAACACAAAACACTAAAAGTACCCCTAGTAACGGGTGAGCTTGGAGTGACAAGGTAGGGACTGAGATTGATGGAAGTGAAGGAGTCTTTAGTCTTCTGAAAAAGACAAGGTATGATTTGTGGGAGTACTACATTATATTACTGATATTGAAATCGGAATGTAGTGAGCTCAACAGTGCCAAAATACGTCTTGACAGAAGTGAAAAAGTCGCAGTGAATAGGTTAATATTTTTTAGCAGAGTAGGAAACAAAGGAACTATAAATAAACTTATAATTTAAACCTACAATGTGAAATTGTTGAAATCATAGGTTTGATAATTATATGTGCACTAAACTGCAGTAATGTCAAGAAAATGTAAAAATGGAATTGATATTTCCCCACAATTGTTCTGTATTTTCTGATAACTGGCATATTAGAAGGTACTGAAGTTTATGAATTCTTAATTTTTTCATAGTGTTACTTTAGTGACATCAAGTATTGTTTTCCAGGGTCATTTCAAACGCATAAATAAAATGTATGAAAACAGCAAGAAATTGGCATTGAACAAAGAAAGAGCTAACAAGACACACTCTGCTAAAACTTTGTACTTATGAGGCTTGCTTATTAAAAGCTCTTAAACATGGTATTTCTAGGTATCGATGCTTTCATTACAATATTTTAGGATGCACATTTATGTATACAATCTTACAAAAGTTATGATCCATACAAGTGTTTTCTCCATTAGAGAGAATCAATGCTGAAACTTTTGAAAGTCAGCATTTAGCAATATTATGGATATCCAAAGGAACTTACTGTCCCCAAATTCCAAATAAGGGGCATGCTGATAATCACAGTGTTGCTAGTGATTTCTAGAGCTTTTATACATCTTTCGTCATATATTAGAATGTGTCCTTTGGGCTTAAGGAACAAGCCAAGACATCATTTAAAATGTACATATATATTAAAGGCCAGGTTTTAATAATATATGCTGTGTATTACTGAGTTGAATAATATACATTCAATATCTAGACTGCTTATACCTAACTAAATATGTCCATGATGCTCTCTTTCACTCCTTTTTAGTAAGTTCCATGTTAAGAGGTAGGTGACTCTCTAACTAATGTGGCAGAATTTGTAGGACAGTTTTGTAGACCTGCTGTGTAGAAATGCACTGTGTGCATTGATGGATTCAGGACTAGGGGCCTGATTCATTAAGGATCTTAACTTGAGAAACTTCTTATTTCAGTCTCCTGGACAAAACCATGTTACAATGCAAGGGGTGCAAATTAGCATTCTGTTTTGCACATAAGTTAAATACTGACTGTTTTTTCATGTAGCACACAAATACTTGATAGCTTATTTGTACACTGAAATTTAAAGTTGATATTTGTGTGCTACATGAAAAAACAGTCAGTATTTAACTTATGTGCACAACAGAATGCTAATTTGCACCCCTTGCATTGTAACATGGTTTTGTCCAGGAGACTGAAATAAGAAGTTTCTCAAGTTAAGATCCTTAATGAATCAGGCCCTAGTTTATTGGGCAGGACTAGTGATGTCACATTAATCAAAATTGCTGCTTTCAAGGCTTTTTTGATCTGTATGAGATCCCACCCGGACACGGTCCTAAATATGTGGGAGGAGCTTCAACTGTCTGTAGTGGAAGTATATATTTACTTTTTACCAAGAGCATTAGTGAGGTTGGACACTGATCCCAATTTATCCCAGTGGGATTAGATGGGATTAAGGTTAAGACTCTGCACAGGCCAGTCAAGTTTTTCTATAAGAAACTTGGGAAAACATTTTTTGATGGCCCTCACATGCTGAAATCTGAATTCTTTAGAATGTCATTGTATGCTGTAGCATTACAGTCTTCCTTCAATCAGCCCCAAACCATTATTCCTCCTCCACCAAACTTTACAGTTGACAGTACACATTCATGTAGCAAGTATTGTCCTAGCATTCTCCAAACTCAGATTCGTCTGACACATAGTGAAGCGTGATTTGTCACTCCAGAGAACACCTTTCCACTGTTTCAGAGAACAATGGTGGTGTGCCTTACACCACTCCAGTCCACAGTTGGCAGGTTGCATTGCACATAGTGAAGTCTATTTAACAAGGATAGCTGACCTCAGGATTGCGATAGCAGAAGAAAATCAATGAAAAAATACTTTATTATTTAAATAAAGTTTTTTCAATTTGCAATTCTATTAATATATTTTTAATTGTTATAATGTATTTCTATTTATAAATATTCTATTTTTCACTTTACTCACCCAACCTCTCTTCCATTCCCCTATTCACACTCAGTTCTTTTTTTCATATTACTGATGAAGAGAACTTCACACTCCTCTCTTCCTTTTCCCTTCAACCTGTCCCCTTGATCCTGTCCCCTTGATTCTGTCTCTGTTAACTCATCAGTTCCCTTCCCCTCAATAATTGCCCTCATCTAGCGTACCTCTTCTATCTGTCCCTTGCCATTGGCTTTTCCACTTCCATTTGACATGCGTTAATCTCTCCTAACCTCAAAAAAACATCTCTTGACCATGACCTCTCCAAATACCACTCTTTTTCTCTCCTACTGATTGCTTCCAAACTGCTTGAGATGTTTGTATACATCCTTTTCTACTGCATTTCACATCAGCCTTCCAATATCCATCTTTCACTGTTCACTCCTGCTTTCATTTTCTTGCCTACCTAATCAGTACCTGCTACCTACATGCCTTCTTTTTCCAAGCACTCCTGCTCCTTGCCTCCCCTTTCACTGATCACACCTTACTTGATTTTTTTTTCCAAGCTCTATCTTGCCATCCCTCTTGTCAACAACAAAAGAAAAACTACATATAGCATCCCCTGCAACTCAGAGAAAAATGCACCAGGAAATGCTCAACAATAACATTATTTTATTTTTTTCTAGAGCAGTACTAATTTTTGTCACTAGATGCCACATTCTGCAAAAGAAAAACTTTACTACTGTTTGATTATACTGTACACTGTGGGAAGAATATAATAAAATAGATTTTCTTCACTATTTTTTATTTTAATCTTTATTTAATAAGTTGCTATGGAATTTTTCAGGAATAATTCAAAGACGAAGTCTCTTCAGAATATGCTCAGTTTAATCTTGTATGTGCATTACAGACCATTCAATTCAAGCAGAACAATGGTGATTACATATAAACTTTGCAAGCTTTATATGCCCTAAAACCACTAACTAATACGTAGATAAAGCATCATATAAGACTGTAAACCAATAATATCACTCCATATGACAGGACCACTCAACATCACCCAACATCCCCCCAGATACAAGCATAAATCAAAGAAAACCTTGCTACATCTTATCTGGTGTAGACAGACTTGCTCACCACAACTTCCCCATTTCCCATCATGGACAATGCAGTGCACATTTCATTTTAGACAAGTTGCAATATATAAAATATTATATGTTTCCTCATATAACTTGAGCAACACTGGTCAAGTAGCAGAAAAACAACTTAATTTGTCAATATGTATGCACTGTAGCTTTGTTAACTCTTATGCAACCTACTACTGTTTTATAACCAGCTTTAATTCAACTTCCATTTGTTTGAATTGATTATCCATATTATTCCTCTCTCTCTTACTGAATAGCAACATACTATGTTAATTTACACAAATCATATTATCATGTCTTGATCCTACAGGAGGTTATAGGAGACAGATAACAAAGGAAAAGGTAGATGCAGTTGTGACAGGATAATTACCAATACTTGCTGTATAGAATATTAGGGAGCCCTTATATAGGATCATAGGTGTATTTACTTTTGAACTATATCATATGGATATCCAATTATTATTTCTTCTTTATTTTATCTGTGGAACAACAACAACGTCATAAAGTGGGTCATATTCTATTTTCACCTGAGCCTGATTATAATCATTTCCTTCCTCTACTAATCCTCTGCCAAGTCAACCAAAAGGATTCCATCCTTCCCTTCCAAATTCTTTCAAACTGCTCTGCAATTCCTGAACTTTGGATAAATGATCATGTACCTCTGCCTCATGTGCAACATTCTTGTCCTACCAGACCACATGTCCCTCCTTCTTATGCTAGCATCTGATCCAAAGCCATTCTATTCTGTAATGCATCCTTACTAATTTGGGACACTTCTTCCATGGACTGATTTATTGCCACAACTATCTCACCTACCATGTCATCCATTAAATTAATGATCTTAATATGTTTCCATTAAATGTATTGTAGATAACGGGAACAGTGTACCTGCAGTTCTTTCTCCATCACTGAATCTGAATACATCTTCTTTTTTACCTGACAGCCTTCTCTTTTATCTGTGAGTCAAATAGGTCATCCCTGCAGGAATCATTTCATGTTCTACAGGAATATTTCTAGGATACTGCTCTAGTTCTTTAGTATCCCTTACAAATGGAAACACATATGACAATTCACATTGTCCTGTGGCACTCCATGGGATTCAAGAGTAAGCTTTATTACCACAAATCCAATATAGAACCTTTGGCAAAGGAAGTTCTGTATATCCATTATATACAGTATCTAACGCTTCCATGATGACAGATATGTTCTTTCCCTTTGTGGAGTTAGATTATTTGGGTAAAACCACAACCTTTTATTTGTATTTTTTTTTGTATTTCCCATCTCTTTATCCTATGACTTCTGGAATCCTCACACCATTTAATACACCTTTTATCAGGGACTGGTACGCAATACTTACAAATATACATCTCAGTAGGGGATAGATCATGACACTTTTCTTTATGCAAAGCATACCTTCCCATCAATGACCCATTAGGACCTTTTGTTCCCTTAGATCCTTTCCCTGCACCTGTATTTGTATTATATGCCTGCCGGTGATTCATTACTATGACAGTGACATCAATGGTAATGAATAATACTGCTGCAACTATAGCCCATACACATATGAATGTACACAATTTCCTCGCTGGATTTGCTTGCCCAAATATGCTGTTAGATTGATGTATTTTATCATTTCTTGTCTTCGCAAAGCTCGTCCTTAGGCCATTTCGAACAATTAATCAGAGTTTCTGCAGTTGGTGAGTGCTACGATTTTATTATGATCGTAGTAAAATATATCAATATCACTCACTTGTAGGCAGGATCAGTAGTTGCTTCTTCTTTGTAAAGGATATGCCTGTCTTCCAACAGATGTTCTGCAGCAACTGTACTTTTAGGAGAATTTACCTTGAGAGTCATGAATCCATGCAGACTTCTCCTTCACTTTTACTGCAGTATGCATGGTCAACAGGATCAGATAAGGTCTCTCCCACTGATCAGTCAGAGAACCAGATCTCAGGAAACTTCTGATCATTACCTCCTCTGGAGGTTGTGAAAGGCCTTGTCCACTGGTATCATCTGTGTGCCCATCACCGATGTTTGGATTTTCTTGAGCTGGTTGGGGAGTGAAATCAAATAAGTCACAGTTAGGTCATTTGCAGCACTTAGTTCATATGTGGGAGCAAGAACAACATTAGGCAGCCTTAAAAATAAGATCTCGTATGAGAAAATGTTCCAAGGTCCTCTGGGCGTCCTTCTAATTGAGTGTAGCACTATGGGCAATGCATCGGGCCATAGTAACCTGGTGTCTTTGCATGTTTTGAAAGTTTGTTTTTAATTGTCCCATTGTATCTTTATATTTTCCCATTACTCTGCGGATGGTACGGTGTGTCAAGTTGTTGATCAATTCCCATTAATTCACACATTTTCACAAACTCTAGTCTTGTGAATTGAAGGCCTTGGTTTGAGGATATGACATAAGGTATACCATACCTACATACAAATTCTTGTACTAGTTTTTTACCGTAATGGAAGCTGTGTTAAATGCAACTGCATAACCTTCAACCCAACTGCTAAATTTATCTACACAAATTAACACATATTGCAATCTCCTAAGTTTTGGAATTTGAATAAAGTCTATCTGCAAGATCTGAAAAGGACCCTAACTTTGTTGAAGATGTGAAGGTATCATTCTTAGTCGTCTTTACTTTTTAAACAAATAATGCAAGAAGCACAGTACTTGGCTGCTACTGGTGTAAATCCAGGCACATATCAATTTGTCTGAATCAGACCAATCATGGACATCTTACCTGCATGGGTCAATCCATGGGACATTTGTGCCAATGCGGGCAAGAGTGATCTGGGGGCAAAAGGCTTTCCTTCCTTGCTGCGTCACATGCCAGGCTCATCTTGTGAACATCCTACACCTTTCCATTTGACCTTTTCCTGTGAATCACAAAATTTTTGCATATCAATTTGTGTTTGTACATCAGGTAACAAACAACATTTTGTGGTGTACATGTTTGTTCTGTCTCAATTCGTATTTGTGCAGCAGCTTTGGCCGCAAAGTATGCTCTATAATTACCCTTGGTAACCTCATCATGTCCAGTCATATGTCCTTGACACTTGATAACAGCAAAACAGTTACGAGGGTAACTCTTCTACTGCCTCAGCATGAGGAATGGGTGAACCCGTTGCAAATATAAAATCTATGTTTTCAAATTTCTTCAAAATCATGGCAAACGCCAAATGCATAACAGGAGTCTGTGTATATATTAACACTTCTATTTTCTGCTAGTTGACATGATTTTGTTAGTGCTCTTAGGGCTAGATTTACTATCAGGCGTGATGCATGGCGGCTTCAAGCCGCCATGCATCGCGGCGGTTTTCCGGCGGGTTTGCATTGCAAACAGCCGGATTTACTAATGGGCGCATATCAGCTTCAATTTGAAGCCGCCGGCGATGTCACAGCGGGATGTAATGCTCAAAGCCGCCGGCGGCTTTGAATAGAACATGGCGCTTTTGCTTTAAATGACGGCGCTTTTGTGTAAAGGCGGTTTTTTTGAAAATTACACCTGTCTCCTGGCCTGTTATTATTGGCTATTTTCAACCTCAGGAGATTTGACATCACAAGCCCTATATAAACCACTGGCCTGACACTTTTTTCTCTGATAGGGTTTAGAGGAGTTTTGTGAGAGGAGTTTGGAGGATAGTGGTTTGCTGAGAGTTGGTGAGAGTTGGAGTTTGGTGGATTGGTGGAGCGATATCTGTTTGAAGTGTGAGTAGTCCTGTGGTTTTTTCCTGTTTTCTACATTTATTTTCTCATTTATTTTCTGTCTTGTATTTTTTGTATTTGACTTGTCCTTTGTCTGTGTTACTTGTGTGTGACTGTGTGGAGAGTGTGTCTGTAGGTAGTGTAGTTTGTTCTTTGTGTTTGTAAGTCCTTCAGTGTTTTGTGTTTTTCTGTCTTCTGGGTAAAAATGTCCAGAGATAGGAGGGGAGAACAGGCTGAGGAGAGGGAGATGGAGGTTGAGGGGTCAGAGGAGGGAGAGGGAGAGGTTGAGGAGACAGGACAGGGCAGGAAGACCAAGACAGGGAGGAATGTGCGCTTCTCACATGATGAGAATTGTGTGTTGGTGCACAACATCATTCCCTGCTAAGAGGTCATCCTAGGGAACCTGGCAGCCCGGACTCCTCTAAGGCGGCGTCACCAACTGTGGGGGAGAGTCTGTGATGCCGTGAACGCGGTGGGCCCACTGAAGCGGACAGTGGCACACTGCCGCAAGCGCTTCTCTGATATTAAGAGGAGGCTTAAAGAGAAGATGGCCCAGGAAAGGAGGTCGACAAGGCGCACGGGTGGTGGCCCCCCACTTCGTATGGAGTACACCACGTACGAGGAGGAGCTGCGCCAGATAATGCCGGCTGAAATTGTAGAGGGCATAAATGTCCAGGACACTGACTCGCCCTCTTTTGGCCAAGTAGTTGGTGAGTTATTTGTTTTTTTTAACCTAACAGTATTTTAACTGCTTTTCTCTTTTTAAAACTGCTTTTCTCTTTTTAAAACTGCTTTTCTCTTTGCAAACGTTTTTTCTTATTATTTTTTTTTTTTTTGATTTTCAAAGTGTATTTTTGCCTCTAATAGTTTGTAAAGGTTTTTTTTTCTCATAGAAAAAAAAATACAAAAATTGCAAACACATTTGTGCAATAAACAGTATATTTGGAAATTGTTTTTTTCTGGAAATACATTGTATGCTTTTTCTAATACATCCAGAATCGCCAGGACCGCAGTTCAGTCCCAGTGCCAGACGAGCAAGCAGGTGCGTGATTTCTGTTTAGGAGAGAAATAATGGAGTTACTTGATTTTCTGTGCAAATGTTGCTGTCAATGTTTTTTTTTTTTTCTTTTTATTGTTTGCAATGAGAAGTTAGGGCTACATTTTACTAAACTGATATGTTGCCTATAGAAACCCATCAGAATATACCTTTACTTTATTTATTGCATTCAACAAAATGACAGCTAAAATCTGATTGGTTGCTATAGGCAACATCTCCACTTTTGATAGCACGCAGTTTAGTCAAAATAACCCAGCATGTACTACACAGTCCAAATGATAATGGGTATTAAAAGGATAATAAGTGCATCCGTAAGCAGGTAGCATAGGACTAGAAATCAGGAATGCAAACATTGTGAAAGAATCTGTAGTTGCTAAAGATTATTCTTTCCTATCCAGTGTTCAGAATGCAATATACAAACATATTATATACTATATACTTACCGTCATTTTTCATACACAGGGCCCTCTTCATACCAGCCACCTCAGGCGGAGTCCCTGAAAATGTCCCCTGAGCCAGAGGATCTAACAACCATCACCCTGGTAACAGTGGATGCCCCTGTGTCTGGCCTCCAAGAAGTTTCACCGGGCCCTGCTGAACCATCACACCACCAACCTGCACCTGCACCTATGGACCCAGCCAGAGAAATGGCGCTGTCTATTGGCGCATTCCAGCAGCAACAGACATTATTCATGGACAGGCAAACTCGCCACATGTCCCAAATTGCGGCCCAGTTGAGACGGATACACCGCTCCAATAGTCAACTCCCTGCTGGAATCAACCGTCTGGCAACAGCTTTAGAACAGACCAATGTGCAGCTGGCCCAAATGACTGGGGCTGTGGAGGCCTTACATTCCACAGTACGTGAGGGGAATGCCAATGTGACCCGGCTGGCAGGGCAACTACATTCAGAAATTGTAGCCCGTTTACCGGCACCTATGTCTTCAGCCACCACCAGTACCGCTAGTACGCCTAGCACATCTGTACAGAGTACTCCTCCAAGCAGAGGTGCTCGCACCAGGGGTGGGCAAGGGAGGGGAGAGAGTGGCACCAAGCATTGTGATATGCCTGCAAAAAGACGTCGCTAGTGCAATAATTATTATTGCTTCATGTTTTCACAAGTTTGCGTAAGCATTATACGTTATTATTTATTGTGTTCTGCAATAAATGCAGTTAAATTTCTATGGTGTCAGTGTTTCTTTTCTGCTAATTAAACAAGAGTATACTGATGTTTTAAAAACTATGCACTAATTTCACTTAAACATTGACCTCTGACTGTCACAATCTAGGGATGTTCATATTTACCACATGAGGAGTACACACTATCCTGTTTTTAAAGGTTCCAATTTACAAAACATTTAAAATAAAATATAAAAGTTGCACTCACATAAAACACATTTTTGAGCAAAAAATGTTTTTCATACTATGTACTTACACGTAAAGTAGTTTGCAATTAGACGGTCTCTAATCTCCCTTCCGCCCTCTGTGCTCTGCACATCACCAGATGTGACACGGACCCCTTCTTCTTCACTGTCTACTGCAATAATAGGTGGGGTAAGTTGATGTATTGCTAGATTATGTATCAAACAGCCAGCCAGGATAATATCAGACCCCTTTTCAGGTGCATACATAGCCATCCAACCAGATTATTCTAGTAACCTGAACCTAGTTTACCAAAGTACAAAGGTACGCTATAACACCCCTCTACTAAATCAGTAAATAAATTGCATGGTGGAAAGACACAAGAGAAAAAGAAACCAAAACAACACTGCAATTACAAGACACTGGCCTTTTAACATATACAATCCCAAAGGAAAACACTTTGAACATGAAATGGCCCTTTTCCTTCTGTTCTGATTGCCCAAATATCTGAAACAGCACACTGTTTGAACAATCTCGCCGCTCACAAGCAGCGCTTTCATTTTGGTCTATTGAATGGCGGTTTTCCGGCGGCTTTATAAACCCCCTAATAGTAAATCCGGCTGTTTGTATGTTGAACATTGTTGAAACCGTCATGGCGCTTTATACAGAGGCGGGTTTGGAAACATCATTTCTGGCCGTTTGGACGGCGGATTTAGCCTTAGTAAATCCGGCGATGGCTAAACCGAAAGTCGGCGGGTTTACAAACACGCCTGTTAGTAAATCTAGCCCTTAGTCTGGCCAGCTGCGCAGAGTGAGGTTTTAATAGTGGTGCTGAAAATACAGTTTGAATATCATCCACTACAACATAACCTGATTGAATTGTGCCTGTCTCAGTCTGCTTGTGGCAGCAGCCATCCACATAAAAGGTTAAGTCAGAATTTTGAAGTGGAATCTCACTTAAATCAAGCCTTGGCAGTGTCTGCTCATCAACATGCCTCAAACAATCATGAACATTGGTGCTGACATTATCTCCCCACTTCTCTCTCTGAATGAGTTTTATGAGTTTTATTTATGGGCATTAAAGAAGCGGGATTCAACACATTACATCGTACCAGTTCTATGTTTTGAGGTAAAATTAAAGACAGTTCCCACTTTCTAATTTAAGTAGTAGTGACATGTCTGGTTTTCTCTAGAGATGCTCAGCATATGTTCCCCGAGAACCAAACACACCCGAACTTAGCAGATTCGAGTACCGAGCCGAGCAGGCTCAGTACTTTGTCGCGCTTTCGAAATTGAAAATAAGGCAAAACGTCATTGTTGCATCGTCAGATCTTGGATCTCGCGAGTTTTGGATTCTATAAGTACCGCCCTCTACGATAATCTAGCGCCATTTCACAGAGGGACACAGAAGGGGTAGCACAGATTGTAGAGCAGTTGGGCAGCATCATAGGTAGAATAGAAAGAGGAGGGGTAGTGTTCTTCAAAGTCTACAGTGATATTCAGGAGAGCTCCATTGCTCATTGCCATTGCTGAAATACAAATAATAGGGCTTACAGGCTTGCTGTAAATCTGCAGTCACATTGTACTGTGTTATATAGGTAACACACAAATAGGAGAGCTCCATTGCTCCATTGCTAATTGTCATTGCTGAAATACAAATACTAGGGCTGGCAGGCTTGGTGTAAATCTGCAGTCACATTGTACTGTGTTATGTAGGTAACACACAAAGAGAAGAACTCCATTGCTCCATTGCTAATTGTCATTGCTGAAATACAAATACTAGGGCTGGCAGGTTTGGTGTTCTGAATTTGCAGTCAAATTGTATGATGTTATATAGGTAACACACAAAGAGGAGAGCTCCATTGCTCCATTGCTAATTGTCATTGCTGAACTACAAATACTAGGGCTGGCAGGCTTGGTGTAAATCTACAGTCACACTGTATTGTGTTATCAAAATGGATTCACAGCAGTACACAGAAGACCGAAGCTTTATTGAGACAAACACAAATATAGGGAAGGGTGCATAAGTTAAGGCAAGACATTCAACAAAGCTTCAAACAGTGATGGGGGAATGGGTTGGAGGGGGTAGGGAAGGGGGAGACACAAGCCCAAAATTTTATTGAATAAACAGACACATGGGGGAGAAGGAGAAGAGGGAGACAGAAAATGAATCATCTTCCTCTTCCTCACGACTGTTAATGGTGTTATAGTCTCTTAGCTGGCTGTGGATCAGCCTGCGACAGTCCTGGATGGTGATTGTGGGGAAAGGAGATGACTGCGGACTATAAAACATATACTTTTTCTAGCCCTCTGGTTTCCCATATTTCTCAGTCATATTTAAGCTTGTTGATATTCTATTTTGAAAGTAGTTAACATAACTGCCATATTGTATCATTAGCATGCAGACTTGTCCATTGTGTCAGTCTAGGCAAAAAAAGTTTATTGTCCACCAGTCCTGTATAAATGTACTTCACACCAGGGGATCTCCTGTCTTCCTTTAGCTTTGAACTATGTGTACTAGCATAGGAAATGGGTCCACAGACAGAGCTCTATGTTTAATTACAGAGGAAGCATTCTGTATTCAAATGGAAGTGTGTCTGGAGGGTGATCTTTCCACATAACAATACCTGTTCCTAATTAAATCAGGAGTGAGGCATCTGCTATCTCCTGGTCTGTATGTTTACCTGTGAAACGGTAAAGACAGGAAAGGACCAATCAGGCCGGTTCTGCAATTGCTGATGAGGACATTTCTGGGTTTAAAAGAGAGCACTAGAGGACAGCAAATTGGCATTCACTTAAGAGTGATAGCTGAGGTCAGGCTGGCGTTAAGATATATTAATCTCTGCCCATGACAGGAAAGGGACAAATGGTCCCTGGAGTACTGCCGTGCCCTGATCTACCTCTCCAGGTCCTGGGGAGCTATGTGTCCGCCGAAAGCGGAGTGACAGTTACTTTTGGCCACTATGTTTGCTGGTAATCTTAAAGGAGAGAGGCAGCAGTCCCTGAAAGTAACAAGAATACTGGTGAGGTGTTTTTATTATACTCTGTATGTTGTCTACGCCAGACTGTAGTGTCATTTGTTGCAAGTTAATATTTACATCTGTTTGTTGCTGGTTTGTGCTACCATTTTGTTAAATAAACTTGTTTGTTTTATTTCAGATATTTGCCTGGGTGATGTTGAACCTTGGACAGGTACCAGGTAGGCCAGCTGTGCTGCCCAGAAGGTTACATTAAACCCGGTATCCTCACAGTGATCTTCTCCCTTTTCAATATGAGGCGATTCCTGGCAAGCCAAATAGCATCCTTAAAGCAGTTCATAAGGCGACAGGCCACCTGGATTGCCCCTATGGTGTGGGTCCCAGGAAATAATTCATAAAATACCAAGTGTTATGAAAGGCAAGTTCTGGGCACACTGTCCTTAAGTTCGTGTGCCCCACTGTAACAGTGTCTGTGCAGTCCCAAAAAATACATGGTGCTGTTTACCTTCTGGTGATGCAGAAGGGGCAGTGGACATATCTGCACAGGTTCCGGGAATGCATGAATGTCTGGGAGACAGACCTCCCTGGATAGCCACCCATGCAATGTCTTTGTGTCTATAAGCCTCTTAGAGGCCACATTCTCCCATACGTGTTTTTTTGTTGCAGCAGAGAGCCCTGGAAAAAACTCCATAATGTCTTTAGCTCTGATGAGCTTGTGGACAGTTTTTGGCTTCCACAAGTCTGGTTTAAGTCCCTCCAGATGGTGCTATCTCACAAATTGTCCAACATCAAGGTAAAACCAAGGTGTAGTCCAGTTGTAAGGGAAGGAGTTGTCCCACTTGTGCCAACCAAGGGTCCTCCAAAGAGGCATGAGGAAAAAGTGAGACATGGACTTCCCAGCAGAGCAAATGTTCTTTTCAATAAGAGTTTTGTGGATGCAGTTACAGACAAAGAAGACAAAGAAGGCTCGCAGCATGGTGGGGATATCTGGGATCCCTTTCCCACCTTTTGAGGGTCTCCTTGTACATGACTGCCCGCTTCACTCTGTCCATGTATTAGCTGTAGAATTACCACAGTTATCCAAGGAACGGATGGAGTGATCAAATGAACCATAACTGATTTCTTGATCCAAGGACAATTCCATCTTGCACCACTTTTCTTTTCTGCCACTGCTGTGTGCCAATGTTTCCTAGATGTACTAGGAACTGCCGTGTGTTTGAGTCATTGCTCTGTCGCTTAGCATCCAGTCAGGTCGCTGCAGAATTTGTTCAAAAGTATGTGAAAATAATAAAACAACTTGGAAACCCCTTAGCACCTGGGTCTAGCTGTGTGCTGTAGTATGCTATGGGTCTGGGATCATTTCCATGATTTTGGACAAATATGCCTACAGCATATCCATCATATTCATGACAAAATAGTGAGAAAGGCATGTCATAATTTGGTATCCCCAGTACAGGAGCGCTGAGCAATGCATCCTTCAGTGTTTCAAATACTGATTTTGTCTCCTCTGTGTGAACAAATTGTTCTGGGATTGCAGCATTTGTTAAGTCATACAATGGAGCTGCTATCTGAGAAAAATTTTGGACCCAGTGTCGGCAGTAAGAGGTTAGGTCGAGAAACTCTCTTAGTTTCCTTTTGTTGACAGGTAGCCTGATCTTAAAAATACTTTTTCACCGCACCAAGTATTGAGCCCCTATATGAATATGAAATGAATATATTCTTAACTAATATGTATGGGAAGGTGCACCTACACAAATATATATGTCTGAACAGATAAGGGAAAATAAATTGTGTGTTCAAGGGCACTCTTTTATATTAGGTTTAGTATGATAGACAGTTGATATTAAAAATATATCTTTTATTGGTATAAATTAAAAACACTTTGTAGCGAATAATTAAAAAAAGAAAAAATGAATGATAAATATACCAAATTGGAAAAATCTGTTAAAAGGTAGTGAAACTACCCTGCTGACTCACTGTTGTAATATAGTTGTCACATTTATAAGCTATTTTTATTTAATTTTGCTAGCATCTAGGTTCTGATGAGCACATATATAACTTTATTCCCTCATTTAATAGGATTGTTATATATTGCAACATTGTATTTAACTTGAAATAAATTATATTAAACACTTGAATTGCTATGTATCCACCAAATTGACTAGAAGTAAGCGCCCCCTAAAGGAACCCCTTTTAAGTTTCCAAGGTTCTTGGGAGATTGTGGGTAATTATTACTTAATTAGGTCTCACAAAATAGCAGAGTGTCAATAAACTTTATACAGAATGTTGTAGTATTTGTATCAGTGAGAGGAATACAATTTGGAAATCCTCTATTGATAAGTAATGTATCACTCAGTTTAGTTATTCATTGATGTATAAGATACATGATATTAGCTATATATTAGCAAGATTTGCTGAATAGGGATTCCCCTCTTATGAGAGCCCTATTTACATTAGTAGCATCATTGATAGACAGTTATATGCTTTCTATGTTCTAAATCTCGCTCAGTATAGGCGTATGATAAGCCTAATGATGTAACTTAATAAGCTACCTGCATAGAGAAGAGTACTTATCAATAGAGGATTTCCAAATTGTATTCCTCTCACTGATACAAATACTACAAAACTCAGTATAAAGTTTGGAAACTTAAAAAGGGTTCCTTTAGGGGGCGCTTACTTTTAGTCAATTTGGTGGAAACATAGCAATCCAACTGTTTAATATAATTGATTTCAATTTAAAAACAGTGTTGCACAATATAATAATCCTATTAAATAAGGGAATGAAGTTATATATTTACTCACCAGAACCTAGACCCCCGCAAAATTAAATAAAAATAGCTTATAAATGTGACAACTATATTACAACAGTGAGTCAGCAGGGTATTTTCACTACCATTAACAGATTTTTTCAATTTGGTATATTTATCATTCATTTTATTCCTTTTTTAATATTTTGCTGCAAAGTGTTTTTAATTTATACCAATAAAATATATATTTTTAATATCAGCTGTCTATCAAACTAAACCTAATAGAAAAGAGGGCCCTTGTAACACAATTTATTTTCCCTTATCTGTCCAGGAAACCTGATCTCTTGTATTGCTCTCAACCTTTCTAGTGAGAGGTGTCTGAACCCTTGTATTAGGCAATGTCCAATATATGTGAATTTCTCTTGACATAATTGCATTTTGTCTTTTCAGACTTTGTGTCCATTTTCTGCCAGGAAAACAAGCACTGCTTTAGTGTCTAAAAATGAGGTAGTGTAATCAGGTGAACATAGCAGCAAATAATCTACATATTGGATGAGTACAGATCCACCTGGTAAAATGAGGGACTGCAAGATATTTGCCAGATTTTGGCTATAAATTTATGAGTTCTTCACATGGGCACACTTGTGGTTACAGGAGTTTTGATGTTTAGTCTAAGACCATCTAAAAATGTTTGCAACATGAGCTATTCTTTTGCAATATTGCTTTCAAACCACCATATTGTTCAGCCTCTTGACAAAACCGTCCATAAAAATCTCTTACTGACTCATTAAGTCCTAGTTTAAGTGCCTTTATGTGAGTCCAGTCTGGCTTACAAGGAAATATCTATTTGCACTGTGTCTTAAAAATTTCCCATGCCTTGTCAATGTTTTTCCTGTCATTGTCATCTGGTGGACTTGCCAAATGTTTTCCTACTTCCTCAAAAAGCTTAGCACTTTTCGTGGTTGTGAGTAGTGCAGTAAATAACTGTACTATATCTCTGTAAGTTGGGTGTAAGGTCTTATAAGTCTTATCTAACTTATTCAAAACATATCCTGGATTTGTTTTGTAACTAGAACATTCTTCTACTATTTGTCTTAATTCCATTTTATTCCACGGGACATGCATAGTCCACTTTCCCCCGTCGCCACGGGGTACATTTGAGTAATAGATGTGCTTTGTTCTCCCCTCTTATGAGACTGTATATTGCTCTGACTTACATTGCAATATACTTTTGTGACGAGGAGTTGTTTAATTAACTTTGCTGGGGGAATTTCATGTGTCTCTCACCTTCCTCTTTTAGAATTCCAAATCCACATTTTGTCTTCACATAAGATTACATTTATTTTATATGTTTCTAACTCTGTGTCATCTATGTGAAAGAATTTTGTTCCTGTTTTGTCTATTACAGAGGCCTCTCTCTCAGTGTCTGTGTCTGAATCATAATATTCCACACAGTCACCCACAAATTTTGGTTTAGAGTTCCTGTGTACTGGAGGTTCGCCTTTTTCTGATGTATGCATGCCTTCAGCTCCCTGTTCTGTCTGCCTAATGATATGTTTTTCTTTAACTTCGGGTGCAGCTATTTTTGCTGCCATAGGTCTCAATGCTTCAGCAATCACAGCAAGCATAGCATCTGTATTTAAGTTCTCATGTACATCGTAACTTCTGTAAAGGTCCGGACGTTTTGTCTGTAGCGTCATGGTCTGCTCAACATATGCAGGTGGAGCACTGCTAACTGCCTCCATAACCCGCTGACTATATCCTCTTTTTTCTGGTTCTGACTTACCCACATGTTTCTTCAACTCTATCAACAAATTTCTATCAAAGGTACCAGTTAAAGGGATATCTGGACATTTTTTTTCCACTTTTCCAAGTACTGCACTCTCATTTCCATACTTTCGTAGCATAACACTTCCTGGGCAGCCATAAGGTAAAAACAAATTGTGTTTTTCTCCTACTGAGGATCTCCCTGCCATTGTGAGTCACTATATTTTCTTCAACTCAGGATACTCACAGTGTCAAGTCTGAAATTTCTTCAGACATTGGGAACTAGGTGCTACAACCTCTAGCAGCCCTCCGCAGTCACCATGTCTGATGATACAGCTTCAACAACCACAATACAGCAATTGTAAAGCACTACAGAATATGTTGGCGCTATATGAATAAATGAAGATGATGATGATGATGATACAGCACTTTGAGAGGTGTCCTCGACACTCAAGTCAGAATAGTTACTGGAGTTCTCCTCTGCTTGGACCCCCACCAGAATCAATCGCTATAAGGGTCTACACAATTCTACACAATCATCATACTCACAGATCATACTTGAAAAAGATGGAATGCAAAATATACTATTGGTTTTAAACACAATTCCTCAATACAATTTTCCTTTAGTACTCTGGATTTTAATATAATGAAGAGACGTACGTGAGAAGCCTACCATAAAGTCTTACACAACAGCAGAGGACTAGCAATTAAGCACTTGAAACAGAATAAGAAAATGTCTTACCTTGGTTCAAGTACTCAAAGTCGATCCTCCTTAGTGTGGCGGGTCAGGTATTATGGACGTAGGATCTCGGTGGGACCTCCAAAAAAAGTTATGGAAGTTTTCAGGAATAATTCAAAGACAAAGTCTCTTCAGAATATGCTCAGTTTATTCTTGTATGTGCAATACAGACCATTCAATTCAAGCAGAACAATGGTGATTACATATTAACTTTGCAAGCATTTTATGCCCTAAAACCTCAAACTAATACATAGAAAAAGCATCATTTAAGACTGTAAACCAATAATATCACTCCATATGACAGGAACAATCAACATCACCCAACAGCCCCCCAGATACAGGCATAAATCCAAGTAGACCTTGCCACATCTTATCTGGTGTAGACTTGCTCACCACAATTTCCCCGTTTCCCATCATGGACAATGAAGGGCACATTTCATTTTAGACAAGTTACAATATATAAAATATTATAGACATGTTTCCTCATATACCTAGAGCAACACTGGGCAAGAAGCAGAAAAACAAATAAATTTGTCAATCTATATATATATATATATATATATATATATATTTATTTAAGATGAGCGGGCTCGGATTTCGCTAATCCGAGCCCACCCGAACAGTGCGGATCCGACGGGATCCGAGCACTGTTCGGGTACTTCCGGCCGCCCAAGGAATCCAAAATGAGGCTATGACATCCAAGTCTCGCGTCGGATCTCGCGAGACTCGGATGTCATAAATGCCCCGCTCGCGGCCGCTATCTTCATTCTCCCTGTGGGTAGTGTAGAGGGAGGTTGTTGAGAGATAGTGATACTGTGCTCTGTCCTGCTGATTATTTTAGTAAAGTGTGCTCTGTCCTGCTGATTATTTTAGTAAAGTGTGCTCTGTCCTGCTGATTATTTTAGTAAAGTGGTGCTTTGTCCTGCTGAGTCCAGTAGTACTTCGGCCAGTGCTCTGTCCTGCTGATTCCAGTGGTGCTTTGGTCAGTGTCTTACCTGCTGAGTCCAGTGGTGCTTTTGTCCTGTATTTTTTAAGTCCATAGTAATTTGATAATTATCCCAAAATTTTAAAAAAATAAATAAATAAATAAATAATAATTTAAAAAAAATATAAAAAAATAATTTAAAAATTAAAAAAAATATTATAGAGCAATATATTATTGCAGTCCAAAAAAATAGGTACTGCAATCTAGATTACTACGTTCACTGTTTCTGCAGTCCCAAAAAATAGGAACTACAATCTATATTACTACGTTCACTGTTTCTGCAGTCCAAAAACTAGGAAATGCAATCTATATTACTACGTTCACTGTTTAAGCAGTCCAAAAAATAGGAACTGCAATCTATATTACTACGTTCACTGTTTCTGCAGTCCCAAAAAATAGGAACTGCAATCAATATTACTACGTTCACTGTTTCTGCAGTCTTAAAAAATAGGAACTGCAATCAATATTACTACGTTCACTGTTTCTGCAGTCCCAAAAAATAGGAACTGCAATCTATATTACTATGTTTACTGTTTAAGCTATCCAAAAAATAGGAACTGCAATCAATATTACTACGTTCACTGTTTAAGCAGTCCAAAAAATAGGAACTGCAATCTATATTACTACGTTCACTGTTTAAGCAGTCCAAAAAATAGGAACTGCAATCTATATTACTATGTTCACTGTTTCAGCAGTCCCAAAGTGTGTGTGGTTTAGGGGTACGCTCTCTTGTGCTGCATATAATGGAGTACAAAAATTTGGAGGATAAAGTAGGGAAAGATCAAGACCCACTTCCTCCTAATGCTGAAGCTGCTGCCACTAGTCATGACATAGACGATGAAATGCCATCAATGTCGTCTGCCAAGGGCGATGCCCAATCTTCAACACCTGTGGCTGCGAGGAAAAAGCTCAGTTTTCCTAAAAGACCCGCTGGCGGGGATGCTGAGAACATCTGGTCCAAGGACAATTCCATCTTGCACCTTTTTTTTTTTGGCATTATGTGACCGTCCAACAGTCGTTTGCCATTAGCACGAAGTACAACAGTAGTCATCCTATGGCAAAGCGGATAACCAAATTGGGTACCGGGGCCACTCCACTACGCAGTCCAGAAAGCTTCGTATCAGATATTAAACTACGTTCACTGTTCCTGCCAAATAAAAAAAGAGTGAAAATGCCCGGTCATCAACGAAAACAAGAGGTAGTGACGCACTAGAACTCCACCCTCTATATGCTGCAGAGGATGTAGGAGCAGCCATCTGTGCAGTGGAATTCAGACTAGTTGAAGGAGGTATTGTGGCCCCGGTACCAAATTGGGTACCAGGGCCACTCCACTACGCAATCCAGAAAGCTTCGTATCAGATATTAAAGTAATTAAACTACGTTCACTGTTCCTGCAGTGCTGAAATATTAGTATTAGATATTAAATTACGTTCACTGTTCCTGCTACATCAAAAAAGCATGAACATGCCCTGCCATCAACAAAAACAAGAGGTAGTGACGCGCTTGAACTCCACCCTCTATATGCTGCAGAGAATGGAGGGGCAGAAAAAGGCCATTCAAGCCTACACAGCCACCTACGATGGGCCACGAGTTTGTGCCGCCCACTTGTGTCGCTTAGCTTAGACATCCAGCTACCTCGGTGCAACCTTTTGGACTAAAAACAATATTGTGAGCTGTGAGGTGTTCAGAATAGACTGGAAATTAGTGGAAATGATTGTTATTGAATGTTATTGAGGTTAATAGCGTAGGAGTGAAAAAAAAAACCAAAAAAAAATGGATTTTTAGCACTTTTTATGCTTTTTTAAAAATAAATCAGATCCCAAAACCCTAAATCAGAACCAAAACCTTTCGTCAGGTGTTTTGGCAAAACAAATCAGAACCCAAAACCTCAAGCTAATCAGAACCCAAAACCCAAAACACTAAAAGTGGCCGGTGCACGCCCCTAATATATATATATATATATATATATATATATATATATATATATATATGCACTGTAGCTTTGCTAACTCTTATTCGTCCTACTACTGTTTTATAACCAGCTTTAATTCAACTTCCATTTGTGTGAATTGATTATTTATATTAAAGAGACCATGATACATTAGTTTGGACATGAGTATATGTACAGATAGTATTCAGATAGCATTAGCACATAATCCACAACAGCGTTTTTACATTTTTATTTTCACTTATATTTTTTTAAAAAAAGTCTGTCTGTTAATCACTTATATTCTATTGGATGCAAGGTCACATTAAAGGTGGAAAAAGATCTGACATGATATATTTTGATTTCAGGCTTAACATGACAAACACTTGCAATTTCAACAAGGGTGTGCAGAATTTTTATATCCACTGTATGAATTGAGAAGGAGTATACTGAATTAATCAAGAACAGGTCTATAGAAAAATACCTTACCAGTCTCACAAAGAGGCCCGGAAGAACACGGTAAGCCATCTAAGCCCAGCAGTAGGGCACTGCCCTTACTGTGACGCCTTGCCAGCCCACCTGCTCTGAAAAATATACTGTGCTGCCAATGTGCCCCCTTGTATTCTAAGACCCAGCTCTGAGCAGATCGTAATAAGCGCAGCAGTATGAGGGTGCGGCGAACATGCAGTGACTGTGCAAGTGCAAGCTCCTGCAGGAGGAGGCGATCCCAGTGTCGGCCCTGCTTGCACCTACAGGATTCACTTTAAGTACTATAAAAGTAGTATATGACTGGTTTCTACTAACCATGGACAGCATGGTGGCAAAGTGATTAACATTGCTACCTCACAGCGCATTGTGTCATGAGTTCAATTTCAACCAGGCACCTATCTGTGTGGATTTCCTCTGGTTGCGCCAGATTCCTCCCACATTCCAAAAACCTACTTGTAGGTTACTAGACTATTGACAAAATTGATCCTATTGTTTGTATGGTAGGAATTTAGATTGTAAGTTACAAAGGAGCCCTGATCTCAGAGCATGGGAAATTCCTCAATTATAAATATTACTGCTTTGCCACTAAAACCTTATTTGCGTTGGGGCTAGTCATAATGGTTTTTTATTTGACAAGACCTAAATTGTTACAAGAAGATGCCAGCAGTGCCAGCTTTCAGAATCAGTTAAGGAAATAAAAAGGATCAAAAGAGTTGTGTGAGGGTGTATTTATTTCAATTACATTTATTTTATATTTAGTGTTTTTTTTATTTAAATTTTCTCCTGGTTCATTACAAGTCCCAATGGGCCCTAGATAACAGAGCATGCTGGCAATTGTGGTTCCTCAAGTGCCAGCATGACCTGACAGCAAGGGGTATGCTGAATCGTGTAGTACTACAAACTCCATCATGCCCAGCCACTTAAACGCCGTCAGAGCCATAAAGGCCTTAAAGTTGGTTCATCTACTTTATTAACCGACACTCACCACCAATGGATGTGGGAATGAGCCTTATGCTATCAGCGCAGGGTTATTTCTGGGGGGTGGTCTGCAGTTTTTTTAAGCATGCCAAATCCTTCCAGTGAATTCAGCTCCATGCTGGTTGGCCTAGAGCTTGTTGGGACTATGACAGAGGGACATTCTGCTAGAATTTAGTAATCATATCAAGTATTTCAATAGATTCTGATTAGGTCTGGTGGGGGGCACACTTCCTGTTTTGTATGTCTTTGGCTATACATTTATTTACACAGTACACTGTAATTGGGAAGTATTTTATTACAGATGGCAAGTGCACCTGTAGATGTGCTTCTGTAATAAATGATTGCCATTTAAAGTATTGGCCTTTCAATTAATTAATTTATTTATTTATTTATTATTTTTTACTAAATAGTGCTGGCCCTATAAAATCAGTTGGATGGTGTGTCATTTTGTTCTTCTTTCATTTTTATATCTAAACAAAATCCACAGTTATTTGTGCCTTCTGAGATGAGAGTGACCAAATCTCAGTAAATAGAATTTTTGGGTCATCATACAACCCTACTTGAAAGAAAATTTGTTATTTGGTTTCTCAATTAGTAAATGACAATTACAAGTTGCTATATCACATAGCAAAATTTTAAAGTGCTCCCCAAAATAAGTAAAAACATAATATTCTAATTATTTTTTAATTGATATATTGGGTGTGATTTTGTAATAAAGAAACTTGATCAGTACAAATTACCTTGTGAAAAGAAGAGACACAGGGCCTGATTCAAAGTGAGATGTATGCCTGTTTGTGTAGTGCATCTGCATTTTTCTTGCACTGACCATGCTCAGAAAGGGAATGTACACAACCGCAGCTTTTCAGACATGCAACTTTTTGCACTTAAGACTCCTTATGCCTGATGAGGAGTGACGGAGGTGGGAAGAAGTGTTCTAATGTAGGCAATGTACTGTTGGGGCATTTTCAAGCAAGTGCATACAGGTCCAGACTGGAAAGCAATCGCTGATATGGCTGAAAAAGCAATTTAATTTACGTTGGTCAGGGCCAAGTGTTAAATAGCAGATGATGATGAACATCCGAACTAGCGAACCACTTTTAATTAGAGGTTTGTGAATAATTCTCAAACGTTTATTGAGACTTTAATTGTCGCTCAGCCATAGATTAGACTTTGGTGAGCATGTTGTTGCAAAGACATCTCAATAGAAAAGAAATAGATCTCATGAAAAATATAGAACAAGACACAAAGACCTCCAGCTTTGAACAGGGACAAAACAGTCCTTTTGCAAAGGAAAATTGGTTGTGTGTGCCTATGCACAGCAAGTATTGACACCAAAATTGCACCTTGTCCTCCCTGTATTTCATTTCAAGAATTAAGTTCACTGCAAAGCTAGAAGCATACTTACATGTAGACCTCAGTTTTTGGTGATAATTGAGGCTTATAACAGAAATTGGGATGGGGAGGACTAATGCTGAAATTGCACTGTGCATTGGATGTTTAGCGCTTTGCAAATGACCCCCAAAGCTTTAAAGCATTTTCAGAGCTCAGCACATGACTCATGATAAATAGATTTATTTTCATACTCCCTATCCTCTGGAAATATTTCAACTTTATTTAGCCACAATGAAATGTCATAAACATTTTTTTAGGAAGGTTAAAAATGACTTTAGGAAACATGTCTGACCTCCTATGTCTTGTTCAGAGAAATAAATTTGAAAGTAAATACCGCATTTGCTTTGAAAATAAAAACAATTCTTTTTAATGTAGCTTTTTAATTTAAATATAGTTGTATTTGAATAATCAATTTGCTTATATACTATTTTAGATATTCTTTTTTGAGATTAATTCAAATTTATAATAAAAAGCAATGTAACTTGCATGGATATTAAATAAGCCTTATTAAACCTATTAGGTTATCATAAAAAATTGCTTATCTTGAGAAATGAATCAGGATGTTTTTACAGCAAAAATTGTTACAACATTCTAAACAGTGATCTTCTCGAGCTGTTGTGGAACTAAATGAGGCCTGTAGGACATGTTTCACACTGGTTCGGAAACCATAGATTTTCTAAGCCTGATCAGCATCCACTGATTGTCAAATAGGCAATACATTTTATTGGGACACATAAGGTCCCATCTAAAACAAAAAAAAGGTTGAGTAACTTCTAGATCATCTGATGATGGTAAAAGAGTAAAGAAGACTTGTAATCTACCATTTATTAAAAATTATAGAAAAGATGAATAAAAAAATACCTTTTAGCGCTTAATAGGGCTGTGGTTTAGAATAGCTAATTGCCATGGGCTTGCAATCCCTGAAACAGAAATATCTATAATATATAGTGAAACTGCAATGGCATACTAAAACCACACACAAAAAAAGTGAACTGCGATTACTCATTAACTAAACTTATTCTTAAAAGTTACATATAACAATTTATATGAAAACAATGCTAGATCAAAATATACGCCTACATTACCAACAAGGTTGGTATGAGCTGATTGCAACAGAAGTGATGGGAGAGTGACAACCAGGGACCTGGGAGTGGAGGAGAGGAGGAGGTCCCAGGATCCTCCAGAAATCTAGGGAGCAGTTCAATGGCCTGCCACGATGAGAGCCAAAATACAATATGACAGAGTATAAGTGAAATGAGACAGAATAGACTGCAGGAACTAGATAGAGACAGGTTAAGGAGAGACAGACATATGACTGTAATGGGACAGATTTGAAGGAAAAATTTCCTCAGAATATAACTGTCGAATGCAGAAGAGAGCTCAGTGAGAGGATAGTGTGCTTAATTACCTCAGAGAGAAGCTGTGTAAGAGGGAAATGAACTGACTTATCTCAGAATATGGGTGTATGATAGAGAGGAGAGATCTATTAGTGGGCTCCCATTAGGCAAGGTTAGGCAGTTGCCTAGGGCGCCGGGCTCTGGAGGGCGCCACAGAATAAAAATTACTTTAAAACTGTGCAGCGACGGATCACCACTGCCGCCTCTCTGCTCCATCTCCTCCCCTCCACTCACTGACTGTCGGGCGTGACATCATCCTCACGGCCCGACAGTGTCAGTGAGCGGGGGGGAGGAGACGGAGCAGAGAGGAGCAGCTTTATGGCGGCAAGTAAAGATAAGGAAATACGTGGGGAGGGGGGGGCGGATTGTGAAAGTGTGCCTGGGGGGGCGGATTGTGAAAGTGTGCCATGGGGGGGGCGCGGATTGTGAAACTGTGCCTGGGGGGAGCGCGGATTGTGAAAGTGTGCCTGGGGGAGGGGGACGCGAATGTGAAAGTGTGCCTGGGGGGGGGTCGCGGATGTGAAAGTGTGCCTAGGGTGCCAAGGACCCTAGCTCCGGCCCTGGCCAGAGGGGTAATCACCCAAGGTGCAAAGCATCCCTGTGCCCCACAGAATTATTAATATTTTAGGTCAATTTGGCATACATAATTATTGCAGAAAGTTAATTAACTACAACTTTCTGTGGTCCATATTCAATACAACCACAGTATGTTATATATTTAAATAATTATTCTAAATAGCAGGACAATTGTAACTTATTTAATATGATAACCATTAATAAGGAATTGAGCACCAGAACATTAGTCCCCAGCAAACAAACGCATGAGGAGAACTTCAAATCAAAAAGCCCATATAAAAAAAAGAGATAGATCCTATGCAAAGGGCCACCATTATGGGGGTATAGGCGGTACACCTTTAAGAGGCCCAGACAGACTAGGGGGCCTGGAAATACCCTCATCATCTGATTTCCGTGACTAAGCATTCTTGCTTGATGTGATGGCTCCCAGTCACTTATGGGCTGGGAGTGTGTGTCTGATTGACATCACTGCGCGACACGCTCCCAGTCTATCAGTGTCTGGGAGCCGCTGCAAGAACAAGGTAAGTGAATTGGGGGAATGTGTTGTGAAGTGGGAGAGGAGCATGTATGGTGAAGAGGCAGGGGAATGTATGGTGAAGAGGGAGGGGGGTATATGGGGAAGAAGGAGGGGGCATATAAGATGAAGTGGGAGGGGGGCATGTATGGTGAAGAATGGGGGAATGTATGGTGAAGAGAGAGGGGGCATGTAAGGTGAAGAGATAGGGAGCATGTGTGATGAAGATGGAAGGGGAAATGTACGGTGAAGAAGAAAGTTGAATGTATGGTGAAGAGGGGGTTGTGTATTGAAGAAGCATAGGGAGGAGAATGTAAGTTGAAGAATCACAGGATTGGGGAAGTGAATTGAAGAGACACAGGAAAAGGGATGTGTGGTGAAGAGGGGGATGTGCAGTGAAGAATCACAGAAAGGGGGATGTGAATTGAAGAATCACAGAAAGGGGGATGTGAATTGAAGAATCACAGAAAGAGGGTTGTGAATTGAAGAATTACAGCAATGGGGATGTGTATTGAAGAAGCACAGGAAAAGGGATGAGTGATGAAGAGGTGGATCTGTAGTGATGAAGCACAGGGAGGAGATGTGTGCATCTTGCTGCTCTCCACTGGAGTGTTATCATAGGAAATGTAGATCAGCACAAACAAGATGTTAAACTATTTTGGGGGAGTTTTATTGCACACATGGGCATGTGGGACTATTTTGGAGCATGTTCTGGTATTTTCAAGCATGTGAGTGGCATGTGGGGATATTTTTGGATGAGTGATGAGTATGAGTCATTCGGATAAGTATGAGTATTTCTTCATTCTCAAAATATGAGGTAATTTGGAAGGCTGGATATATTTATTATATACTACATGATCTGTGTTGTGTACTGTGTTTACTTATTGCTTATCAGCTTTCAATATTTCATATACCATATATTTTCCAAATAGGCCCCAACATTCCACGATCCAGACAAGAAATGTGTAGTAGGTTGAGAAATCTGCAATAACAGGTAGGAGAGAACAGTCCACCAACAGCCTTGCCCTTTAGCCCGCCTATGTTTTTTTCCTAACCTCTCTTTTGCTCTTTTCCCCCTATCCATTGCTGTCCTTTATTTCTCACCTTCCACAATGTTCTGTCTATTCACCTGCTATGTTTCTACCTTCCATATCACTCACCTCCTCCCTGCCACCTTCACTAGTCCTCATCCTCTCCAATCTTATCCTCTCTCCACAGTCTTTCTAGACAATGAAAATCAGCTTCAGTCACAAAGCACACAGCCTAACCATTAATATTTTATTTGAAAACGTTATTTTCTTTCAGGTGATGTTTGTCAGACAACAACTATTGATATTTTCACTTCAAATTGCCTCCACATGCTGGACACTCCCAGTCCCCTGACGCACTTTAATATGGGGGAAGATGCTGTTGCGTAAACATGCTCCAGGCTTTGTGGCTCCACTCTACAATTCTTTATCCACCAGGGTGAACCCTGTCAAATTAATTTGTACTGGGCCCCACAGTTTCTGATAGCAGCCCTGCCTATGGAGTTTTGAGTGCTGCTGGGAGATGAGAAGTAGTATAATTTGTATTGAAGAGGCTGAGGCTACACAGAAAGAAATGTCTGAGACTAGGTCATGAAGCTCCACAAGAAAAAAAAGTGTAAGGGCCCAAGTAATTGGAAAACTCACCCCTGCAAAGGAGGGGTTAGTTGTGTCTGAGAGTACACCAGACCTAATTAAATGGGATATTATCCACCGCAGAGGAGGGGTGAGTAAATAATGCTGAGAGAATGGATGTGCACTGAGCCACCCTTTTAAATGTGACTATCCTATTATCAAACCCATGTTAACCCTTTAAGAACTGTGCTGGAGGAAACCCAAGATGTGTACACTTGTTTAACTATTTGCTACCCAGGTATTGTGCTGGAGTGGAGACGTTGTGTAAATAAAGGGTTTCCATTTTGCAATGTAAAAATAATAATCAGTAAAGATTCTGATATAACAATTATATACTTTTTAGGGAAGTGTATCTGCAAAATAACTTTCTCCATTTGTAAAGGAATACATATTTACACATTATAAAAATAATCTAATGCCCAACTTACTGCAACAACTATTGCACTGCACCACCATGCAATAACAACAGTGTCCACACTCAACAATTATAGCTGTAAAACCCGCAGGGACCCTCTGGTCATTTATGCCCTCACCCAAGAGCTAGCTAGGGCAGATATGAAAATATGGGTAAGGAGGTTCATCACCCACTTATGCACCCCAGGACCACACAATAACAGGGGGTTACATATGTATAGTATAATTTTCACAGCTTGCAACTTAATGAATCTATTTACATGTTGGGCAAAGAACAATGTTTTCCAAGTAATACATATAGAGAAGAAAGCAGCATTTAATAGAAGAGTTACTGCTGGGCTGTTTCTATGGCTTTTTGTTTTATGTATAGCTGAAGCATAGTTGGTTAACCAATTGAGCTCCTTTGGCAGAGTGTTCACGCTGTTCAATTCTAACCGCATCACAATTCGTTTTTAGCCGTGAGAGTTGTTAATATGAAATGCTGGATCTCGTCAAGGTGCTTGATCACACATTATACAATCGATCTGTGCATCATCTGTATGTATTTAAAGCACAATGCTTATTATTGGAAATGTTTTGTGTCAGGGGGAGGGTAGGCTACTTAGCAACACCCGATGAGGATGACAAAATGGGTGGTCTTACACCTAATGTCGTGTACAGGTAAGAACCTTACAAAAAAGTTGGATTTCATATAATTCTGTTATGTCTTTTAATGCTTTTTAATTTGAGAAAAAGCAGGAAATTTATTGAAATAAATAAAATCTTTGTTAAAAGCAGGTAAGGTTTTGGCCAAAACTAAAACCACAGGAAAATAAATCGTAAAAGGTTGTGGTGGAGCAGTGTGAAATCAAAATTTTAGTTTGTGGAGTGAGATTATTGAAAAGAAAAATGGGATAGGAAGGCACAATGATTAGTCGTGACACTGCATTCAGGACAGATTGCAGGGAGAACATGTGTGACAGGCATGGCTCAAGAAGAGAGCCTTAGGAGGCCTCTGATAAATAGAGGGAGAAGATCAGAGAAGTCACCAAAGAAAGAGACAGAGAAGGATAAAGATAGGTAGGAGGTAGAACATGACAGTGCCGCAAAGGCCAGGAGAGTGAAGTGTGTCAATGAAAAAAGAATGGCCAAAAGTGTTGAGAGAGGCAGAGAGGTCAAGGAGCAAGAGCAAAGAGAAGTTCACCTTTGAATTAGTCAAGAGTAGATCTTTAGTCAGCTTGGCGAGGACAGCCACTGATCACACAATATCCTCTATGACATCAATAAGTACATCAGCAATCATGTAGATCTCATTGACAATGCAAAACATGTAGATCTCATTTACAGTGAAGTATTGCTCTATATATACAAATATGCTGTAGTATTTTTTTATTTTATTTATTATTTAAAATTAAACAACTCCATATTTTGAAATCAAATCAGGACTGAGCGTAGATGTATAAAAATATGTCTGCACATTTATATTTTTATGTACAGTATTTTGTATATATTTATTTGGACATATCTTAAAACTAAGCCACTCAGAAGAGATTTTTCCCATGCTGGCTTCTTCTGCCTGGTTACGTTTTGATGTCTTGAGAGCAGTTAAATTATGTGAAAAGAGCGGTTTTCTCATTTTCCAGCCAATTGGAGGCAAGCCACTCTGATTGGCTATTCACGTACTAACCACTTTCAGTCACTCTTATCATCTTTTTATTGGAATACATAAGAAAAATTAGATTCCATATGAATTTAGGAGCATAAGGTGGAAAACAAGGGATTTGAGTCACAATTTTTAAAGTAAAATCGTGGCAAATCGCGGGTAACAACTGTGATTTTTACTCTGATCTTAAAAATCGCTGGTCATCTCTGGCGATTTGCTGCGATGTCAAACACTTCCATCTTTAGCTAACTCTCCTGTGTTTCCTGCATGGTTAGTAAACACATCACTGTTACACTGCCCCTGCCTGTACAGCCAGAGGTCCAGCAGATGTCAAATGTGTAAAAATAGATACAAGTTTTTTTTAAAAAAAAGCGTGGGACCTGCCTGGTCACTATTAACCCTAGTGCTGCCATCCTACTGCTGGTTACGTGAAAATCTGGGAAAAAATTGGCATTGGGTCCCCCGGATTTTCACATAGTTAAATCTATTCTTTCTTTCAAAACAGAAAATAGGTCCAATCCTATGCATAATTGTTTTTTACTTCAAATGCTTCACCTGTTTTCTCTCTTTATCCCAGCTCCCATTTGCCCTATCTCCTTCATTTCAGCTATCTAGAATTCCTACTGGAGCAACAGGCACCTCAACACAGCAAGTGAAAAGGTTCTTCTGATATTGGTATTTATGCAGCAGGAGATAATTATAAGACATTCAATGACACCTAGTTCAGATGGTTAGACTTTAAAAACTCAGCACCCTGCAAGTCCTTTTTCTCCAAGTACCTTCCAGGTAGGATGCTCAGATGCCACTGATGTGAGAATTGGTACATAATACTTCTACACTTTTTGTCTACCATTGCAAGCTCTTGACTTTCTTCTCGGGAGGAGATTTTACACATTGACTCATAGATTAAGCATGTTCCTCCGAAGTCCCTAACACTCTTAAATAAATAAATATATATGTGTATATATATATATATATATATATAAACTTTCCCCTTCTCACTACCCCTACCTCCTTCTAGATTATCTCCTGCTTGTTCTTACCCCTTTATTTTTCTATTTGGTTTTGTTTCCAGATTTTAAGATGATGAAGATGTGTTTGCTGGATAGATAGGCATTTGAATGTTTCTAATTCTTGGAGTTCAAGCCAGGGTTATCAAATGGCAAAATATGCCATAAACTTATCAGTTGTGGATAATGTTAATTCATTCATGGTTCTATAAACTTCAAGTCTTTGGAACCAATCTCTAATAGATGGGGGGTTAGATGATTTTTAGTGGATTGATATTTTTGCTTTGGCCGCTGAAATAAGGTGTTTCAAGATAGATTATTTGAATCTGGATATTAGAATGTTAGTCTTGTTAAGTAACCAGAAGGCAGGATTATCGGATATATCCTCTCCCAAATGTATAAAGTGTTTCCAAAAGCATTCTGTCATCTCCAGCAGGAATTAGGTATTTCTTGGTCGATTTTTGCTAATTGGGTAGGTAGGACACCTATGCCATCTAGTAAGCACTTTATAACGGGTTTCTACTGCAGTTACACTGGCTGAACTTGTATGAGTGGTCTTGAAAATAGCTGGCCATTCCTCCTTATGAATTAGGTCACCAAGGTCCTGTTCCCAAGTTGTAGTAAATTTGGGCATGGGACTAAATAAGTTTTCTATAGGAAGTTTATAGATATTGGAGACTAAATGTGGAGGATAATTTGTGGCTGAGCACATCATTTCAAATTCCATCAGATTTCTGGTTGTAGCCATATGGGGGAGATCCGAGACCAGGAATTGTTTAATTTGGAGGTATCTCCATATTTATGAGTTCAGGAAGTCCCATTTGGTCTGGATTTCCTTAAAGGGAGACACACCTGAGCAATCAATCAGCTGGTTGACACGTGTGATCCCTGCCTGAGCCCAAGCCTTGAATGTACTATCTGGGTAACCATGAGGAAATGAGGGGTTACTAAATATAAGAGACATGGGTGAGATGGGTGAAGATATATAGGTGAGTGTCCGAAGTTTTGACCACCTAGTGATGGTGAGGCCAAATGTGAGGTATTTAATAGAAGGTAATTTACTCAGCCAAGGGGTGTATCTGGTTGAGAAAGGTAAATTTGACCACTCTATCATAACCCATTGCTTAGCATTATTGTGATTTGTCTAGTCCAGGTTCCTACCCAACATACTGCATTATGGTATAAAGGACAATGTGGGAGTTGTAGACCAAATGTTTTATGCTACTTTTTGCCATTTTATCTGCTATCATACTGTGAAATAAAAAAAAGTTTAAACAAAATTATGTGTTATTTTACTCTTTGATTTAAGTTTCATTTGTAAAGCCTTCATTTTTGTTAAGTGCTCATTCAGTGTAAGGAAATCACAGAGGTTACGAGATATATTGTAATTACAAACAATATGGAGTTTATTGTAGAATTCAATAGCAGACAGGAAATAAACACAATTTTTGAAGTAATTCTGGAATACTGAAGAATGCACAAAGTACACAGGAATCATGCAACCTGACAATATGACAATCTGAGGCAATGCAAAATATGAACTAGAACACTGAAGATATTTGTGATGCAAGGTAAAAAAGTCTTTAAGCAAAGTGAGGCAGTAAGCAATGTCTCTGTAGAAAAGCAGATGCAAATGATCACTGCAAAGCCTTACTGGAGAGCAAGGAATAATTATCACAACCCGTGTCTGGGGATTCTGAGTAGGTGCAGTCCAGAAGACAGGAGACAACTGAAGCAATGCCAGGAAGAAACAAACTGAATGAAGCAACCAGGTTTCAGGTGTCCAGAATGAGCAAAGTCAGAACCAGCAACATTGTATGGTGCAGTCCAGAAATCAGGATAATGTTTGAAACAAGATCTGGTGCAGGGATAGAAACAGGTCAGGATACAGGAGCCAAAACCATGCGCATCAAACGCCATCACTGCCAATGTATGCAGGGCCATTAAGGGTTATTATAATGAAGTGTTCCAATCAGATCAGAGGGAAAAGTACACCTGCACTGTAGCTCAGAACTAATTGAAAGCAAACAGTTCTTTCCAGTTAGGGTTAAATCTGCCTGGCATGTTGTGAACACTACCCAGGTGTGTAGCTGAATGTAAGAATATCTGAGTGTTCACAACATGCAGGGCAGATTGAACCCTAACATTGAGGGAGAGAGCTCTAGCATGTGCCCTGCTATAGGTTCCCTTTCTGTCTCATATTTACAGATCTAAGCAGTAAAAGTTGTCGGTGATAAATAAGGTTGAATTTCCCATGGAATTCCTATAAAAATTAAATGACAAAAACTGAGAACTTACAGTTTGCATTTCACAATTGTCATCAAGCCAGGGCAACATTACCAGGTTTAC